>NW_015161059.1:0-14023 GCF_001447785.1 Gekko japonicus
AAAATTAACAAATATGCCTGATCCAGATGATACGCACCCAAGAATTTTTAGTGGAGTGAGAAATAAATTGCTGACCTAACAAAGGTATGTGATTTGTTATTGATATGAGCCTCTGTGCCAGAAGACTGTAAAATAACCGGCATCCTTCCAATTTTCAAAAAATAATCCAAGGAGGACCCAGGAAAGTACAGACATCAAGGCTAAATGCTTGATGTCTGTCCCTCCCTGTAAAATTAGTAGAAAGCGTCATTGAAGACAGAAGTGTTAAACACACAGATGAACAAGCCTTGCCAAAAATGAATCATCCTGACTCCTGTAAAAATGTTTTGATAATGTCAACAAGCATGTAGACAGGGGTGACTCAATAGACACTGTGTACTTGGGCTTTCTAAAAGTGTTTAACAAGCTTCTTCACCGCAGGTTCTGAGATAAGAGAATGTATGGATTGGTAATTATTTTAAATAGCGGGAGGGGGGGGTCCAGCACCAACCCCTGGGAGATCCGACTGTTTACCTCCCTCAGCTCTGAAAACTGTTCATTTATTCCCATTCTGTGTTTTCTCTTTTAATATACTTCATAAATGATCTGGAACCGAGGGTAAGTGAACTAACCCTTGTGTAACACAGGTTGGTTCAGGATGATGAACAGCACTTTGTAACACCCTCCGCCCGCGCGCGCACACACACTCAGCTGCCTCCCCCGAGGGCCGCGCTGAGGAGGAGGAGGGAGGAGGGAGCTGGGAGCTTTCCACCCCCCCTGCCTTCACACACACACACACACACTCAGCCGCCTCCCCCGACAGCGCGGCAGAACGTCGAGGGCCACGCTGCTGCGGAGGAGGGAGCCAGGAGTTTTCCACCCCCCGCGCGCACACACACACTCAGCCGCCTCCCCCGAGGGCCGCGCTGCGGAGGAGGAGGAGGGAGCCGGGAGCTTTCCACCACCACCCGACCTGCACACACACTCAGCTGCCTCCCCCGAGGGCCGCGCTGAGGAGGAGGGAGCCAGGAGCTTTCCTCCACCACCCCGCTTGCACACACACAAACACTCTCAGCTGCCTCCCCCGAGGGCCACGCTGCGGAGGAGGAGGAGGAAGCCGGGGGCCTTCCACACACACCTGCCTGCATACACACACACTCAGCTGCCTCCCTCGATAGTGTGGCAGAACCTCAAGGGCCGCACTGCAGCAGGCCCTCATGGACAGCCGCGCCACGCTGTGGGGGGAATGCAAGGGCCTTCCTACCCACCGCCCGCCAGCTTTCGTCGATGGTGCCAGCCCTTGATGCGCTGCCCCGGAGAACTATGGCATCTAGGGCCTACCCACCGCCTGCCTGCCTCCCCTGACAGTTACCTTGCTTGAAGAAGAGTCCTTGAGATGGGAGGCGCAACAGCAGCAAGCAGTGGCACCGGTAAACAGAGCAGCGGCCAAAGCACATGCTCTACGTGCTTGCTGCCACTTTTTCTTCTATGGGGGGCAGGGTGGAGAGGGGTGGGCTCGGCGCTGCCCGGGAGAAGAAGGACAACACCCAGCTACCCGCCTCCCCCCCGACCCACCTGCCCACCTCCCCCCAACAGTTACTTTGCTTATAGGAAGGTCCTGGAGGCGGGGAGGCGCAGCAGCGGCGGCAGCAGCAACAGATCAGCGGCGAGTGCATGTGCTCTATATGCTTGCTGCCGCTTTTTCTTTTGGGGGGGAGGCGGCTCAGAAGCCAGCCGGAACACTGTTCCGCCCCCAAAATAGCCCTGATTGAAAGAGAATCTCCTGCTCCTGCACTAAGATAAAAATTGCTGCGCTGGGCCCCTGAAATTGCTGCGCTGGCACAGCCCAGCACAGCTTAGTGGGAACCTAGGTCATGACAACGCTACAGGTGCCATAAACCTTTTCCTGTGGACTGGTCATTGAGGTTTCCTTGAAGATTAATCTGAGCATTTGCAGCAAGGTCTAGTACTTTTGTTGTCCTCCTGGTATAGATGAATGAAAAGTGTCAGGACCACGTTCTGTAAGATGTATTGTTTAACTAGATGGCTAATATTGGTATCCTAAGGAAAAACAATAAGCATGTTGCAAAACGT
Source organism: Gekko japonicus (assembly GCF_001447785.1). NCBI lineage: Eukaryota > Metazoa > Chordata > Lepidosauria > Squamata > Gekkonidae > Gekko > Gekko japonicus. The sequence goes on from NW_015161059.1 coordinate 2,074, forward strand.
ACACCCCGGTCATGGATTGTACACTGCCAGGGTCAGATTGTGTTGCCGTGTATTCTTGACAACTATTTTAATTGAACATGCTGAAGCATCAGCGTTTGACCTGAAGAAATTGGTGACAAAATTTGCTAAAGAAAAGGCACGCAAAATGAGATTCTGAGGTGCCTGAAATGGAAACATAAAAGAGACTTAAATTTCAACATCACAGTTAACAGGATTTTTCAAAATGCTTTGTGATTTGTGTTCTTCTGTTTGAGAGAGAAAATCAGAGGTTATATTACTTGTTCTCACAATTTTAAAAAAATTAGCAATTTCAAAATTTGTGTTTTTCATTCTTCATAAAATGCATTTATGTTTGAACAGTTGTGGGTGCATGGGGGGGCACCAGAAGGTAGCCTCGCCTAGTGTGCAAAAAAACCCTGGCACTGGAAGGTGACGGGGCCAGTGGGAGGCTGGGGAAGTTTTCACGGGGGGAGCTGCGGGCGGTGCGCAGGGCGCCACTGGCCATGGGCCTTTAAGGAGCGCCTCCCCGGCCCTTCTACAGGAATGTGAACAAGGACTGTGCTTGTTGGTCTTGTGTCAGGAATGGAATAACTGTGCCTTTTCTGGTTGATGGCCATTGCAGTTGTGGCTCTCCCATGAGTGGTGGATTTTTTCCATTGCGTGAATAGCTAATGTGTGATTTAAGCCCCACATTTGTCCAGGTAGTGTCCCTTGATTTTTATCTTTGAATCTGAATGCACAACAGCTCTTCCATATGAACAGGTAGATGCAGGATGTGTACATACATTCACCATGATGCATGCAGGGCTAGAGTCTCTCTCCCTTTCTCTCCCTGTCATGTTTTTCTGCTATCAGATTTAAACCCTAAGACCCTTTGGACAGGGACCTGTGTTTTACGGGTATGTTATGTTTTTGTTAAGCTGGTTCTCTTGAAACAATTAGAATATGGCTATGTTATTCTGAGGAAATCTGGCTACGTTCCCTGAAGAAGGCCTAAATGTTGGCTTAATGGCGCAACTCTTGAGGAAACGAGATGTGCTCTGCTCAGTGAAAGCCGTCTGACTGAGTATGGCCTTGATAGCTCAGAGGAGCTATGAATGCTGACAAGAACAAGTGCCCTTCCAGCCAATCAGGAGAAAAGACCAGAAAAGAAGACTTCTTCTACAGTTAATTGGAGGGTTTCTGGATTCCATGTTAAAAGCGGAAGAAAATACTAGGCTGAACATGGTGGTGGTGGTGGAAAGTGCCATCATGTTGCAGCCGATTGATGGTGACCAGATACAGTTTTTGAGACAAGAGACTTTCAGAGGAGGTTTGCCATTGCCTGCTTCTGCATCATGATCCTGGACTTCCTTGTTGGTCTCCCATCTAAATACTAACCAGTGCTGACCCTGCTTAGCTTCCTCCAAGAACTGATGAGATCAGGTTAGCCTGGGTTGTCCAGGTCAGGGCTGAATGCAGTCAGTAGCAGAGTGATATGGCATACCTCCCCGTTCTCCTGATTTTTAAAAAGGAACAATTAAGGTTTTTTTAATGTAAGACACTGATCACACAATCCCTGAGAGAAATGGTTAGATAGAATTGGTAAGGCATGTTCTGAAAATTGATTTTTAAAAGCTCACCTGGTATCCCCCAAACAAAGAAAAATGAGAAGGCGGCCCAGGGTAGCACCCATACTCAGGCTTTCCGTCTCACAACAAGGAGACCTATAATATCGTTGAAACAGTTATTTCTCTTCCTCTTTGAAGGTGCTCTTAGTTCTCAATTGTGGTGGGTTTTTTTCTTTCAGCCACTACCTCTGTAGCCTTAAAGCCTCATTACCTTCCCGTGGGAAGGGAGCAGGAGTTCTGCTCTATCAGCCTTAACCATCAACTAGAACTGAAATGGGATGTATTGAAGGTAATTTACTATAACTTAAGGGGCTTAGCTTAATTTTTAAAATTATCATAAACCAAAAACAATAACACAGAATGATAAATACAAGTCAAGTGCAACAATGTTATATTTTTATGTTCTACAAATAATTCTTATTCTTTTTTCTCCATATGTAACATTATTCATAATAATGCACAGGATTCCACTGTCAGCTAACTATGCAAGCTCCCATAACTTTTGACAATGCAAATTATGCACCCCTTTTCCAGATATATTCCCAGCCTAAACAGAGATCCTGAGATGTCTGAATATATATTTTAACAGTAGAGCGCATATGCTGCGCCTGATAAAGACTGATTAAGTGCATACAGTTGTCATCAAGAGAAGTTACAACTTGTCTTCTGGCCAATTTTCAGATGTCTGTTTTGATGTGCAATATATCTTGCTTACGACTGTCTCACAACTTCTGTCTTTATTTGCAACATCTCTGTGTTGCTATAATTGCTACAGGACTCTTAACTTTTAAAACCAGACAATTATCAATGCATGTATTTATGTTACATTTATTTACTTCTGTCACGCCCCACCACCTTTCTCCCCAAAGAGGATGCAAAGTGGCTCAAGTCATTCTCCTCTTCTCCGTTTTATTCTCACAACCACCCTGCGAGGTAGGTAGCAGAGTGTGTGTCTGGCCCAAGGTCATCAACACCCAGCTTCCATAGCAGGCTGGAGATTCAAACCTGGGCCTCCCAGATCTTAGCCTGATACGCTGACTACTGCACCTCACTGGCTCTCCCTTTGTAGCCTACTTTTATATTACCAGTACCTAATCTTAGGTTCACAATGAATTAAAAACCTCAATGTTTTGCCTGTATATGAATTTGCCCACTAATTGGAATACAATTTTGCAGGGCTATGTTCTTCATCTGCCACCTCCGTCTTTTTGACCTATGTGCAGTTGAAGTGGTACCATGTGCACACATGTGTGCCACTTCAGTCGCATAGGTAGCAATGTCTTTAATAGAGCACTATGGTGTGAACTCAGCCACCTGGCACTGGATTGTAAACATGTGAGCTCCACAGTAAGCGGAAATGTTGTGTTTTACGTACACTGAGGGAGCAACCCTAAGCAGAACTACTTGGAAGTAAAACCCATTGTTTTCAGTGGGGTTTACTACTAGGAAAGAGAGGACTGCAGCCTAATTTACACAGGCATCCCCCTACACCTATGCATTTTCTTCAACCTAGAAAAGCTAACGATAACATTCAAGCATCATAACCATGGAACTTATTCAGACAGAGGCTTCGCAGACACACAATAGGGGAGAGGGATTGGAGATGCTGGGGAGGGACTGAGCCTAGGACCTTCCGCCTATGAGATCCATGCTAGATTCTGCAGATGGGAAGAAGAGTTGGTTTTCATACCCTGCAACCATCACCTGGTGAGGTGGGTGAGGTGGGTGGGGCTGAGAGAGGAAGTGTTTAGCAAGAGGAAGGTTGCAGGCTTAACTTGTATGGGAAATTATAGCTGTTTCTATACAAATGCTAGAAGTGTCCAAGGTAAAATCGGGGAGTTGGAGTGCTTGGTGTTGGAGGGAAAAATAGACATTATGGGTATTTCAGAAACTTGGTGGGATGAGAAAAATCAGTGGCATACAGTGATTCCCGGTTATATATTATATCGGAAGGATGGGGGGGGAGGGTTAGAGGTGGGGTGGCTCTGTATGTCAGAGAGGGTATAAAGTCCAGAAAGATTGAGAGGCTAAGAGAATTGGATTATCTTCTGGAAATTCTATGGGTTGAAATAGTGGGCCCAAAAGGAAACTTAACACTGGGAGTTTATCGCCCACCAGATCAAAAGATAGAGGAGGATTATAAAATGATGAATGAATTAAAGATAGCAGCTAGACAAAAAGACTGTGTCGTAATAGGTGATTTTAACTACCCACACATTGATTGGGTCAATATGTGTTCTAGTCGAGAGAAAGAGATTGAGTTTCTAGACACTCTAAATGACTGTGCTACGGAGCAGATGGTCACGGAACCTACCAGGGGAGAGGTGATTCTTGATTTGGTTCTAAATAACACTCAAGACCTGGTGAGAGATGTAAAAGTTATTGCACCGCTTGGGAACAGTGATCATAATGTTATTGAGTTCAACATTTGTATAAATAAGGAGTTGGCCAAAAAGACTGACACAACCACTTTTAACTTTAAAAGGGGTACCTTCTCTGATATGAGGGGACATGTGGGGAGAAAACTGAAAGGAAAAGTAGAAAGGGTCAAAACCATTGGGGAAGCTTGGAACCTATTTAAAACTATGATCCTAGAAGCTCAGGAAAAATATATTCCGCAGGTTAGGAAAGGCACAAATAGGTATAGAAAAAAGCCTGCATGGTTAACAAACAAAGTAATGGAAGCTGTAAAAGGATTCCTTTAAGCAGTGGAAAGCTAGTCACAGTGAGGCTGATAAAACAGAACAGAGGCTATGGCAAATAAAATGCAAGTCTGTGGTCAGGCAGGCAAAAAGGGAATATGAGGAGCATGTAGCGAAAAACGTAAGGACCAACAATAAAACTTTCTTCAAATACATTAGAAGCAGGAAACCAGCCAGGGAGGCAGTGGGACCCTTGGATGACCAAGGGGTAAAAGGAGTACTGAAGGATGATAGGGAAATGGCTGAGAAGCTAAATGCATTTTTTTTGCCTAGCCCCCCCCTTTTGTGTGGCCTCTGGTACTCAGTACTTTTATGGATTTCTACAGAGGCCTTTGCTCTTAATTCAAAGTGTGTCAGAAAAATGATTCCAATTTAGAAGGGGCCATGGCTCAGTGGTAGAACACCTGCTTTGAGTGCATAAAGTTCCATGTTCAGTTCCTAGTACCTCAAGGTAAAGGAACCAACTGCTCAAATAGTACTTTCTCTGCCTGAGACCTTGGACGTCTGTTTCCCATTAGAGCAAATAATGCTGATTTAACTGATCTATATTCGATTCTTACCCTGTCGATTCTTATCCCGTCTCCCTCCAAGGACACCAGAGCAATGAATATGCCTATTTTATTTTCACAACAACCCCACAAACTGGGTTAGATTGAGAGATATTTAGAAGTCCAAGGTCAGCCACCAGCCTTCATGGGTAAATGATGATTTGAACCAAAGTATCCTGAATGCTAATCTGACTCTCTAACCACTGCAACCAAGACAAGACAGCTTGTGGTCAGCCCCACCATATGATCACTTGCTGCACACATTATTTCTTTCTAGCGACAGCCCTGTAAGCATTCTAAAGTAATCTGACAGATTCAATTGAAATTCTTAGAGCAGCCTCCCACTTACACTAATTCCGACTGCACCTCATAAATAACTCTCCTTCCAAGGAGGAAGAGTTTAGACAGGTCCATACATTATTCCAGATACAGAGAATTAGAAAGGAATGTTTTTTGGTGAGTCTCCACGAAGTCTTGTTTGAATGTGTTTTATATAACAGTTGAATGTGATAGATTGTGCAATAATAGGATGAATGCAGATGACCATGGTTACTAAAGATCCTGTGCATGAGAGACACAAATCAAGCCAATGAAAGTTTTTCTGGCATGATAGTGAAACATTCACCTGCTACATTTCGGTTAATAGCACTAAAGTGGCAAGGGCTGGTGTCAAAGGTTGGTATGACTGGGCAACTGCTGAGGCCTAAAGTCTGGCAGAGGAACCAACTCTGTAGACACTGGACAGTCCCCCATTTCCCAGTAGAAGTGCCCGGTAGCAGCAAAGGAAGCAGAGGACACGAGAATTGCAGTCGGCTGCCCCCTTCAGGCGTCCCTCCCAGTCATCCCCATACACCATGGGGGTGTCCTCTGCGGCAAATTCCTAATTGGAGAAGCACTAAAAGAAGCAAAGCAGCTCCTCTTAGACATGCTGGCATAGATGGGGCTTAAGAAATACAGGAAGGTCACATTTCAGAATAGCCACCATTGGGTGGGAGAGAAGGAGGGAAGAAGGGAGATGCAGTTGGTGCTTGGGGGAGAAGTAAGGTTGCCAGGTCTGTGTTGGAAAATACCTGGAGACTTTGGGGGTGGAGCCAGGAGAGGGCGGGGTTTGGGGAGGGGAGGGGCCTCAGCATGGCACAGTGCCATAGAATCCATCCTTCAAAGCAGCCATTTTCTCCAGGGGAGCTGATCTCTGTCAGCTGGGGATCAGTTGCAAAAGCGGGAGGTCCCCAGGCAAGGCCGTTCGGGGTGGGTTTTGGCACGAGGAATTAATGTGCACCGCCCGGGGGCTGAGAGAGGCCAGGGAAGGTTTCCCTGTGTGAATGAAGGGGCGACTGGCAGCGGCTGTAGGCATTTAAAGAGCCCCTTCCCAGCCCTGCAGGAGCAAAAACAACCCCTCGCTTGGGGGAGAGCCGCGAGGGGCAGGTTTTGGCACGAGGAATCAAAGCGCGCCGCCCCGGGGCTGAGGGAGGCCAGGGAACGTTTCCCCGTGTGAAAGAACGGGCGACTGGTGGCGGCGGCGGCCGTAGGCATTTAAAGGGCCCCTTCCCAGCCCTGCAGGAGCAAAAACAACCTCTCGCGGCTCTCCTCGGGGTTTTCTGTTGGTTGCCACATTCCCAGGGGCTGTGTGACCTCGCTCAAGTCTTGAGAAAATCCATCCTTTTAGAACCCCCAAAGCATCAAAACTTTCTGCTGCTTGATTACATTGTATATAATAATTTGGCTTGTACTATCCAGAACCTCCCAAACCACTTTCTCCAGTGTTTTGGAAAGCATTGTTGACTCCCTCACTGTTCCTCTTCTGGAGTCTGAATGAATTGCAGGCAGGATATGATTGACACTTTACATGAGCAAATTTTTCAGAAGACTAATCTGATTGAGGCTGGCCACAAAGTACATTGCAGGAGAAGGATGGCTTTGCAAGCATTTTCTAATTTTATCTCTCTTTAAACCTCTGTGCAAACATGGCTTGCTACCTCTCTCAGAATAGTGTTGGGTAAAGGATAATGGTGGCCAAATAGGTACATTTTCAGAAAAAAGGTCTTCATATCCTTCTGAACAACTCCATCTAGAGGGCTTTAGAAATAATGACATATCTAAGATAGGTGAAAATCAATGCCAATATTTGTTTGTATGGCATGTCTGCATGGGCTGTCACTATCACACCTGGGGTTCTCCCCCAGTCTTCTGAACACTTACAAACTGAAATTGCACAGACAGAAGGAAAAGGAAAGTTGCAAGCAGCTGTATTAGCCTACACAAAATCCAGAGCAAGAAACAAAATCCAAGTAATACCTTTTCTTAAGGCCATCCAAGTGCTGTAATCTAACACCTACAGCAATTAAACCGTGACCCTCTTAGCATTTAACATCAACAGCTGACAAGACAGGGTTTTTAAGATCTTGAACTGAAAAATCTGCTAGTTTCCTCCTTCATGTTTTAATTTTTGTAATGTCTAGCTTGATAAAGAATTCTGATGAGCTTGAAAAATTGCAATTTTTTGTATCTTTTTGGTTGGCCCTAATAAAAGGTGTTGCATGGATTCTGTTTCTTGAAAGTGAGAAGGGACTGCATGATATAGTGGTCAGAGTGTTGGGCTGGGAAAATGTGAGTTCCAATTTGGCTGTTAATCACTGAGGCAAAATAGGGGCAAAATAGGGTAGCCAACCTCCAGATGAGGTCTGAAAGATCTCCTGGAATTCCAATTGATCTCTGGCAACAGAAATCCTTTCACCTGGAGAAAATGGATGGTGGACTCTGTGGCATTATACCATCCCTCTCCAAACCCTGCTCTCCTCAGGCTCCATCCTAGAGTTGCCACCTCCAGCTTGGGAAATACCTGGAGATTTAGGAGGTGGAGCCTGGGGAAGGCAGGGTTGGGAGGGGACCTTAGTGGAGTACAACGCCATAAAGGACACATTCCAAAGCAGCCATTTTCTCCAGGGCAACTGATCTCTGTCATCTGGAGAATGTTTGTAATTCTGGGAGATCTCCAGGCCCCACCTGTAAACTGGCAACCCTACTCCACTCACTAATCTGGGGTAGGTTTACTGGAGCTCCAAGCCCAACCTCCCTCCTCCTGAACTAGAAGCAGTAATAATGCAGAGCATTTTGCATAGCACCTTCAAGTATGTTGTAATTCTTGCAACAATTGTGTAAAGTAGGTCAACATTATTGTCCCAGCTGGTTTTATTGTCTGGTGTTTTTGAATACTGATGACTGCTTTCAATTGCTGCCATTTCCCTTTTTTTAGTCTGAGTTATTTTGGTATAGGTTTATTTTAAATGCTGGAGAGTGCAAGACATAAATCATTTAGATAAATAAATAACTTTTCCATTAACGTTCATGTTTTTATTTTTTGCTAAATTACTGCTCCGTCAAGTGTGATGACGACTAGGGAATTCACATCACAATAGTCCATCTTTTAGAAGCTTGCAGCCCTTAATTTCGATCGGATGTTTGCAGCTGTGCCAGTACCTGCTTTGGGTCATCTGGGCTCTGACAATGGACTTGGGTTCCCTTACCGAATTGCAAAGTGAGCAATTAAAACTCAGGCCTAGTTACTAAACGAGATATATTGCTCGTGGGTCACAAGAATAAATAAGCGTAGCATTTAAAACTGCCTTTGAGCCCAAACAACATACCCACAGAAAAGGCTGCCCACTCTGAACCTTTCAGAGTTCTGGGGTTGCTTCTTTGTATCTGGCCTCTTCAGGGGGTGTGGTTGCCACTCTCCAGCTGCTGGCTGGAGATCTCCTGGAATTACAACTGGTCTCCAGGTTACAGAGATCAGTTTCCATGGATAAATTGACTGTCTTGGAAGGTGGACTTTATGGCATTATACCCAGGAATTCCCCAGCCAAGAGCTAGCCTAACCCTATCTGGGGGTGGATAATTCTGCACAATTAGCACTAGGGTGGGAGGGCTATACTCTGGGCAAGATGCCCTCCAGAGCCTCTCCATTAAGATGGATCTGTTTCACCTGGCCTTTGGGTGAGGCGGTGGACGCCGTTTGGTATCTGCCCAGTGTCTCCTGGATACTGTTTATCATCTATGGGGCACTATATTTTAGTTAACTTCCACTATCTGATCAAAAACTGTTATATATATATATCAGGCCATGAAGAAGAAGAGGAGGAGGAGGATATTAGATTTATACCCCACCCTTCACTATCCAAAGGAGTCTCAGAGCGGCTTACAATCTCTTTTCCCTTCCCCTCCCTACAACAGACACCCTGTGAGGTAGGGGGGGCTAAGAGAGCTCTTTTGAGATCCTGTGAGAACAGCTCTGAAAGAACTTGTAACTGACCCAATGTCACACCAGCAGCTCCATGTGGAGGAGGGGGGAATCAAGCCTCTCTCCATCGCCTGTTAAAATGTCACAGGAGACGTTGGATTACTTGTGCTTAATGCCATCTTGTTTTAATTGCTTCATTGTTTAACTGTTTTTATATCTTGGTTTTTATTGTTTTTATTATGTTCTGAGCTACCCTGAGTCCATTCATGGGGTAGGGCAGGATACAAGATGAATGAATGAATGAATGAATGAATGAATGAATGAATGAATGAATGAATGAATGAATGAATGAATGAATGAATGAATGAATGAATGAATGAATGAATGAATGAATGAATGAATGAATGAATGAATGAATGAATGAATGAATGAATGAATGAATGAATGAATGAATGAATGAATGAATGAATGAATGAATGAATGAAGCATAGTGCCATGGTTCATCCTTCTCCACACTATATGCCCCCCACAACCTAAAGAAGACCTAAACAGAGCCAGAGAGTTGCTGCTCTCCAGTGCTTCCTGCACCTCTCCAACCAAGAAATGGGAGACAGCCCCTAGAAGAAGCTTCTGTGGTGCAGTAGGGATCTATCTATGCAGCCCCATTGGCCCTGTGATTCTGCCGTGGTAAAATCCCTCATGATGAAAGAAGGATGCATGTGATCTATCTGCATGTGTTTGGGGTTTGCATCCTTATCAGACATCACGGCCAGGAAAGTGACTCTCAGAGAAATAGGGGGGTAGGCTTCTCTGGGGGGTGTGATTCTTCTTCTTCCTCTTATTCCAAGTGTGAATGAAGTGAGGGAGAAGCATTGATATCGGGATCAGAAATGGGGGGGGATTATGTAAAGGAATAACAGAAAAGAGAGCGAAATGCTCGACGCAATTGTTTAAGAAAATATTTCTCTCAGTTCAGCACAATTTTGTAGCTTCTAGTTCTTTCAAAATGGAAATTAGAGATGCATGTGATAAGGCCTGAGGCCTGTTTGATATGTTAATTGAAGTTGCTGTGGTTTAATAATACTGACCTGGGGAACTCAGCCTGTCTCCTCGAATTATCTCTCTCTTTTGGAAACATTATGCTTTTGATTAATTTGCCAGTTTCATAGTCTCCCTGAAACCAAGCTGTGTTGTACACCAGCATGTGTTAAACTGTGCCACTAATTGGATGGCAATTTCCATCTTTTTGTGAGGGTTGCCTGAGAGGCATAAAAAGGAGCATGGAAGTGTAACTAGTGCAACTTTGGCCTGACCTGAGTATTGTGAGCAAGCTCTGCCTATCACCAAAAAGCCCTTGTTAGGCTAAGGGCTCCACAGGACAGATATCTGCAAGGACTTCTCACCAGGGGCATAAACTATGTGGGGTGGCTGGGGCATCAGGGCTCCCCCTGGATTTCCTGGAGGTGGCAATCCCCCCCCCCGCCAGGTAGTATCATGAAGCTGCTTAGGCTTCCAGGTTCTCAAGTTCAGTCAGTCAGGCCTACAGACCCATAGCTAATGTGGGGCCCATGGGGGCTGGCCCCAAAAGTGCCCCAACTCGCTGTCTGCACCGTGCTCTATCCTGGGCTGGCTGCCAGACAACTGAGCACCTTGGCCTAGGCTTGCCATTTCCCTGCCCCCAAAGTGCTGCATTCCTGACAAATCCCCTGGAGAAAATGGATGCTTTGGAGATTGGACTGTACCTCACCAAGGTCCCTGTCCTCCCCAGGCTCCACCCCCAAATCTCCAGGAGTTTCCCAGTTGGATCCCTCCCCCTCCTCGCCAGTGGCGACCTGGCCGCGCTAGGTGGGACAGGGAGATAGGAAATTGTCATTGCAGTTCCACACAGAGAAAGAACCTGCATTACTGAAGAGTGTTTGTCTTTGTAATTATGCTGCCTCCTTATTTTGATGCCTTGCCTTAAGGACACAATGGACAGGTGCAGCTCTGTTTAGGATTGCACTGGTAGAGTCTTCATATGGTGTGCATTGATATAAATCTGTACCCCGTGGAAGCATCTCCATTGAAATAGTTTTAGGGGGTATCTGTGTTGGTCTGCACAGGGCCAGCTCCAGATTTTTTTGAACCCTAGGCAAGGCTACCTTCTGGCGCCCCACCCCGGTGCGCCCATCAATTACAGGGTTGCCAACCTCCAGGCAGGGCTGCGGCAACCAGCCTGCCTGTGGGGCCGCCTGTGCTGGCAGGAGTTCAAGCGGGGGGGGCAAAGCCTGGCGGGGAGGGGTGTGTGGAGCTGCCAGCTGCTCCCGGGAGGAAGGGAGCAGTGACGATCTGGCACATCCCCCCCCCCGGAACATTGCCCAGCTGCCATCCCGTCCGGGTGAGGGGAGCAAAGTGGTGGCCGGCGGCTCCCCGGGTGCCTCAGCTGGGAAACGGGGGGCACAAAGGAGGCCCCTCCCTCCCCCTCCTCCTCCCCCCTCTCATGCCCAGATGGGCAGGGGCGCCCCTTGGCAGCTGGTCCCGGGCCCCTCCCAGCTACTCTGCCGTGCCTTAGGCCCCGCTCGGCTCCAGGAATCTCAACCCGGCTGCTGCCGACTGTCCCGTCCGGCGCCACGGAGGTGAGCGAGTGGCTGCCCCACTGGTGCCTCTCTGGCGCTTCCAAGGGTGCATTCCAGAAGCCTGAGTCAGCGCCTGGGCCCCTTCGGTCTCCAGGCCAGGCCCTGCTGCACTCCGCTGCATGGCCGCCCGGGTCCGCCGCCTGCTCCTGCGTGCCCGCCCACCTCACATTGCTGCCCGGGGGGGTTGAGTCAGCCAGCCGGGCAGTGGGGAGCCAGAGGGTGGGGGGGCCTTGGTGTT
>NW_015161060.1:0-697 GCF_001447785.1 Gekko japonicus
TTCCGTTTCTCCCCAGATAAAAGAAATCTGTGATAAACAAATCTGAAACTTGTGCAGCTATTAGCTCTGAGCATGCTGGCTTTCGTTGATTATGGGTCTGGTCACACGGACCTCTTACTGCGCTAGTTTTCCCGCAATTCTTATATCCGAGACATATCCGCGACATATCCGCGACATTTTATATCGCTAGGAGGTGGTCAGACGGTCCCTCTGTCTTCCGCTTCCCTCGCGCAAAGTACTGTTCACACAGGCGGGTTTTTTTTTTTTTTAATCTGGGCATGCGCTCGTCTTTCCATGCGCTCGGGCGTACATACAAACTAATAAAAAGACCTTCGCTGTCCTTTCTCCTACCCGCTGGCGGCAAACACCCCCCCAACCCAAGCACAGTGCCAGACCCTACTCGGAGTGGGCGAGAGGTTTAGGAGGCTCAAACCCTGTCGCCTAACTTTTCACTCCCCTTCGGGCAAGAGGCACTGCCTGGGCTTCCTCCCCTGCCCGGCGGTGGCAGGGGCTTCCCTTCCCAGCCCACCTCCTTTTCTCTCCTGCGGCACCTTGCACTGATAAGCGAGGGAGAAGCAGCAGGCGAGGGAGTGGGTCTGTGTATGTGCAGCCGCCGCCATGCGGAGAAGGGACCGGCCGGGTGGAGAGGCGGTGTGGGTAGAACGAGTTGGGAGAGCGAGCGAGAGCGGCTCTGGCT
>NW_015161060.1:4434-13248 GCF_001447785.1 Gekko japonicus
TGGCTAAACCACCTCAGATCTTGCCTTGAACGTCCCATTGGGGTTGGGGTCACCATGAGTCAGTTGTGACTCAACACCACATTCGTCTTCTTCTTCTTCTTCTTCTTCTTCTTCTTCTTCTTCTTCTTCTTCTTCTTCTTCTTCTTCTTCTTCTTCTTCTTCTTCTTCTGAAACAAGCAAAGCCATTCTTCTTCCTCTCCAGATCTCGGAATCCACAATGATTCGGGAAATTAACTTCACTTGGGCTGAAGGATATTTGAACCAGAGCCAAAGAAGTCAAAAGGGCCACGGCTTTCTCTGCAGGGCCAGAGCACCCACTCCCCTGCTGTGCCCAGCTTGCAAAGCAAAACAAGGCTGGGGCTGCCCAGAATCCCAGACAATATTCTTTGGGCATAAAAATATTGATTGCAATGTGATTTTAATGTACAAGTGAGCAGGGAGGCACAAATGGAGTGCTGCTCATGATCTCCTTTCTCTTTACCCCACAGGTCAAGTCGCCTCTGCCTCAGGCCACAGCTTTCGAAGCTGGATCAAGATCTCCCCCTAGAGTTGAAGACTGGGATATCAGGTTTTATAGATGCAATCTTATCAGACTTGTAAGAGACGCTGAAAATAATCAAACCAGACTCAAGCATTTTTGTTTCCTGGTTTTTATAATGGACATGTCACCTTTCTCCCATTTATTCACTTGGGCTGCAGTCATACACACTAAATAATCCACTTTCAATCCACTTTTCAACTGGATTTTGCCAGTTCACACAGTAAAAGTCCAGCTGGCCAAGTGCACTGAAAGTGGATTGAAAGTGGATTATTTAGTGTGTGTGACAGCAGCCTTGATTTATTAAAATACTTCTCTCTTGCCTTTATGGTCATCAAGTGTGGCTCAAAGAGGCCTACACAAACCAGGATGCACCAGCACCATAAGAGTTTAAATACACATGAAAAGAAATTCACAGTTTATGACAACAATTACCCAGTCTCAAAGCCCCTTTAAACAGGGCTGCCTTGCATCACTGAGATCACAGGAATCTCCTGGTTGGGATACATGTAGGGCTGCCACATGCCCCCTGGCCGTGTGTGGGAGAAGGGGGAGGGAGGGTTGTCAGATCCAGGTTGGGGAACTCCTGGAGATTTGGGGAAGGAGCCTGGGTGGGACAGGGACCTCAGTGTGGTACAGAGTCCACCCTCCAAAGTATCCACTTTCTCCAGGGGAACTGATCTCTGTAGTCTAGAGATGATCCGGAGGCTGGCATCCCTAGGTATATGTGCTAACATTAAGTTATATGCTGCAACAGCCTTGCAGAGCAAGTTTTACCTTCTTTGCCATTTTAACCCATTAATTCGCCGGGCACATATTCAGATTGATGTCATGACAACCATATTTCGTGTGTTGTTTCCAGGGGAGGTCTTAGCCAAGGGGCAATAAGGGCGGCTGCCCTCCACCTGTGCTGGGTGTGTGTGATGGCTGACACACACACCCATTGCAAGGGGGAACAAAGAAAAAGAGTCGGTTCCCTCCATCGTCACTTGCACCCATCCTGTCTGTGTCTTGGGTTGCCCATGCTCTTCAACAGTCAGTCGTGCCCACCCCACCTGGGGTGTGGGCAGCTGGCTCACCAGCGACTGCTTAGGCCTTCTCCATCTGAGGCTTGGGCAGCTGGCTTCTATCAATGGCTCCCACCTGCCTCATATAGAGTGAGGGCTGCCTCTTGTTCGGCCCAGTGGGGAGGACCCAGTGGGGGTGGCAGTGACCTGGGGATTTACTTTGGGGGAGGCTTATTGTCTGCAGTCTTCAATACATACTATACTCCTCACCCAATTGCTGAAGATGTCCCTGTGATGAACAGCTACGCTTTGTGATTAAACACAATGTATTGCGGATTGAGGTTTGGCTGAAAGGGCTGACACCAACTGGCTTGCAACAGCCCTCCAGTGCAGAACATCCACACACTGGAGACTGGGATCAGGGGGACAACAATTCTCAAATCTGATTGCCAAACCGGGCTTAGGAAATTCCTGGAGAGTTGAGGGCAGAGCCAGGAGAGAGTGGGGCTAGGGGAGGGGATGGACCTCAACAGGCTAGAACGCCACAGAGTGCACCTTCCAAAGGAGCAATTTTCTCCAGGGAAACTCATCCCAGAAGGCTGGGGAACAGTTGTAATTCTAGGAGATCTTCAGGCCCCACCTGGAGGCTGGTTACCCCACTTCTCTGGCATGACGTTTTAGAGTGGAGCTGAAAATGTGAGTGACTTCAAACATCTAGATTTCTCATAAAAGCTTTCATTGTCAGTTGTCACTTCTTTATTAGTGAAGCTTTAATTGTCATTAGTTGCTGTAGATTTTCTGGGATGTGTTGCTGTGGTCTTGGCATAGACCATGGCCACACATCCTGGAAAATCTACAGCAACTAATGAACTCCAGCTGTGAAAGCCTTCAACAACTTTGTCACTTCTTTATTAGTGAAGTACAGCATCAAATTTGAACCCACCCCACTGTTAGTCCATTTGTCTCACAGTGCAATCCTAAACAGAATGATACTCATCAAAGCCCATTGATTTAAATAGGTGGGGGTAACTCTGCACTCCATTGCATTGTAAATCAGCTGAAACCAGCACAAAGTCACTTACCTGTGATAAATTCAGCCTCACCTACAGTTCATCAAACTAATCTCTGCAGTGAGGCCCTGGGGAGGAAGGTTTTTGTCTCAGTTCCCCACCAGACTTCACCACTGTGTGCGTGTTGCTATACCACATGCCACAGTAATAATCGGCCTCATCTTCAGGCTTGGTGTTTGTGACAGTTAAATAGCCAGTGTTCCCAGAAGTAGAACCAGTGAATCGATCTGGGATCCCGTCTCCCCTGTTGCTGGTACCATAGAGGACAAATCGAGGGGCCTTTCCAACCCTCTGTTGATACCAGTAAATGGTGCCCATGCTGCTGCTGACGGTGCAGGAGAATTTGACCATTTGGCCCAGAGACACAGATTGTGAGGCAGGCTGAGTCAACGTTGGCTGCGAAGTGACACCTTTACAGAAAGAAAAGGCAGAAACCATGACCGGAATCTATTTTCTGTTCTCTAAACATCACAAAGTATTTTGTTTCAATTATAAAATATTCACTATACAATATATAAAATAAAATTATGAAAAGTCTTGAGCAAAATGAATCCCCCACACCATTACCTGAGCAGTAACTGAGGAGTACAAGGCAGAACAGAGCGCACAGCATGGTGAGTTCTCCAAAGAAGTTTCTCTTTCTAAAAGTGTTGGACAAGTGGAGGGGATGTTCCCCCTCCTTGGTTATATCTTCCCAAGCTGAAGCAGTTCAGCTCCTTCATGCAAATGTGAGCTATGACAAAAAGCTTGCTTAAAGCATCATTATCTCTCCCGAGAGTATGTGACTTCCTAGCAAAGCCAATAACCATAAGAACAAATTTGCATAGAGGAAATTTTAAAAAGTAGCAAAACTGGGCTTAGCCCAGGATGAAAGTTAGGCAGTGATACCATAATTCACAACACTGAAGGCTTATGGCAGATGCAAAACAAGGGTCGTTTTTATAAATTATGACAAGAACTCCTTTGTAATCTGAAACACATCATTTGTAATATGATGTGGTGACACCATTTCAGTTCTTTACCCAGAAGTTATGTCAACCCACTGCATGCCACTCCCGCTCTGCATGCCCTGCCCCCAAAAGCTCCTGGGATTGCCAGGCACAAACCTGGAAACCTTCAGTCTTGACCTTGGGGGAAAACTGGAATAGAAGTGTGAGAGATAATAGACCTTTCACTCAGCAGTTCTACACTACAGGTTGTGATATACACTTGTTTGAACTACTCCAGAATTCAATAATTTTTGGTGGCCAGAGAAAAATGTTTCTCAGCATTTCATATCTATATGCAAGTGTATGTGGAGGCCCAACACAGGCCACCAGGAGGACATTAGCTGGCTTCACTTCCCACCATAGGTCCTCCCTGGGCATCTCTATGGTTTGCTAATTCTGCCTGATGTATAGAAAATGGAACAATATCTCCCCTTAGTGGTTAACATTGTTATATTGGAAATCTCAGTAGATGCATATGTAACATTCTAACTGTAGTGAAATAAGTGGAACTTATGAGAGCTTTGCTTTGGCTGTATCCTGTACATTTTTGCAAGCCAATAATTAGAACCCAATTCAGTCTGCATATCACCTCTTGCACCCCATCTACTTGCCCTTAAGGCTTTCCTGGCAATTTCCTTACTATCTTTCCAGATAGAATATTTCTTTTCACTTAGGCTTTTAACTGATCTGTATCCATATTAGTCCTGTTAACTGACTGACTTTTATGACAAGCAAGCATCCTTCTGATTGGCTGTCCAGAACTGGCTCAGACATTCTATTTATTACTTTCTAGAATCCTGCCCTGTCTTAAAGGAACTCTGAGAAGCACACGTAGTTCTCTTCCTCCATTTTACTAAGAACAACTCTGAGAGGTAGATTAGGGATGAGAGTAACTCTCCCAGGTTCTCCTTCTTGCAAGGTCCAAGGCTGAATGGGGATTAGAACCCATATTTCCTGCAGCCCTAAACCAACTATGTAGCCAGTAGAATGAACTGGTCCACAGAGTGATTTTGCCCTATCACAACTTAGCAGCATTTCAGCCCCATGGAGCGCTGCAAAGAGAGCAACTTGGTGATCTTCCCACACAATGGATTCAGATAAATTTTAAGAACCTTTGAGGCAGTAAATGACTGGCAGTAAATGAGGTTAAGTCATGATACAAAGAGAAGGACACTTTGCATATTCTCAGAGAGACTTTTCTTTATCAGTCTAGGGCCACAAGCAGGGGATGGAAGGGGAAATTTCTGGAATTTGGGAATGGAGCCTGGGGAGGACAGGGACCACAGTGGGGCACAATGCCATAGAGTCCACCCTCCAAAGCAGCTATTTTCTCCAGGGGAACTGATCTCTGTAGTCTGGAGATGAGCTGTAATTCTGGGGGATCCCCAGATCCCATCCAGAGGCTGGCATCCTCAAATTACTTGCTGCATCCCAGGATTCAGTCCTGGAGGACAGATTGGCTATCATACAGAGCCTTCCGTTCAGTCTCTGTCCAAGCAACTCAAGTCAAGGAGCAGGAAACTACTTGTGAATCTTCCAAGAATAAGTTACCACCAAATGACCAGGGCTGAAGATCAGATCTTGGACTGCAAGCCACCCAGCAGTGCTTCCAGAAGAGGACCGGGGGAAAGAGCTGGTGGATCAGATACTTCAGTCAGCTACCATCCCTGAAGTTGGTCAAGTCAAGTGACAGAAATCTATTTATCTATTATCCAAGGTGCCCTCTGCGTGTGGATATCTAAATCCGCACATCAGGGGCACCTAGGGAGCAAAAAGATTTTCCTGCACACTTGGGGCAATCCCCAGATGTGCAGAAAAATCTGAAATCTATAGAAAACTATACGGGGGATACTTAAAAAATCCCCCCAAAACTAAAAAAGCATTCCCTGCACACGTGCAGGGAACACACTGAGAATGGTGCCTTGCAGCCGTTGCAGGGGGGCTTGGCAGCCTGGCAGCTGGGAGCCGCGTAGGCCTCACTGTCGCTGCTGGGGGGGAGAAGGTTTGGTGGGCCTGGCGTGGCCCTCGCTGTCGGGGGAGGAGAAGGAAGCTTGGCAGGCATGGTAGCTGGGAGCCACATGGGCCTTGTTGTTGCTGCAGGGGGGCCGGGGGAGAAAGTTTGGCAGGCCCAGCACGGCCCTCGCTGTTGAGGGAGGAGGGGGAAGCTTGGCAGGCTCGGTGGCTGGGAGCCCCGTGGGCCTTGCTGTCACTGCTGGGGGGGCGGGGGAGAAGGTTTGACAGGCTGGGTGGCTGGGAGTCCATGTGGCCCTCGCCATCGAGGGAGGGGAGGGAAGCTTGGCTGACCGGCGGCTGGGAGCTGCATAGGCCTTGCTATTGCTGCTGGGGGGCGGGAGAGAAGGTTTGGTGGGACCAGCGGCTGGGAGCCGCACAGGCCTCACCATTGGGGCCAGGGGGAAGCTTACCTGTGGCCGCTTCCTCAGCTCTGAGATCCTCCTGCTTTTGCAGGATGGGAGCCATGGGGAATACTTTCCCCTGCAAGTATCGCGGGTCCCTCTTCTTGTACATGTCTTAATATGTACAACTTAACTAGCGAAAAAAGTATTCTAAGTTCCTGCTCTGAACCACAACCATGTAAGAAAAAGTGATGCTGTGTGAATTATTTCCAAAATGATTGAACTGGATGAAGGGTGCATTTAAGTAAGTCAGAACTGCCTTCCTTAGTCTCCCAGCTTCCCTTCCAAGTTCTGAGGCCTTGCCTCTGTGCCTGTTGCTATCCAGCATCCGGTTACCACAGTGTTTGTGCATCACTGGGGGAGTAGTGCCTTGCCAACTAATTGCCCTCCCCTGCAAGCTGATACTTCTTTCAAAATAGTGTGTCCAAGGTCGTAGAGGTCTGTGTGGCACAGAGAATCACTACCAGGAACAAAAGTTATAAAGCCTTTATTAAAAAGAAAATGAACATAAATGTTATAGACAAGGTAATTGAATCCTTAAAATTCTATGTGTGCTGGCATCTATAATATTACTGTCATTTTGATATAGAGATTTGTGCTGGTTATGAACCGAATAAAATTATACTACTACTAAAAAGGAAATGTTCACAAGCATACTTTTAGCACAGCAAGAGATTCAAAAGAAAAGGGGCAGGTGCCCTATCAGATGTTAAATATAAGGCAGGCACCTTGGCTTCAAAAGTTACCAGACATTCTACAGCATTACCATTACCTTGAAGCCTCTTTTAGGTGTGCAGGCCAGCACATTGCAGTGGCTGCTTCCCATGACCTCAGAAGAATTCTGTCTGCTTTGATGAAATCAGCACTGAAAACAGGAGTTTTATCATTTTTCTTTCTCCTCCCACTGACTAGATCAGGCTGGGTTAAAAAAGCTTTTCCTGAAGTCTGCAGGAATTTCTTCCTGAAGTCTTCCTAGTACTAATTAATACCTGCACATTTCTGTTCCTGATTGGGGGGGGGAGGGATGGACCATCCCACTGTCTCTAGCTAGATCTAGCATTTCTAAAAAGGTGGCTGAGGTGAGCCTGGAAAAGCAATTGAATTGACTTTCCCCTTCTTGTCTTTTCTTGGCCTACAGAGAAACACATTTTAAAACTCAAAGTGAAAAATGCATTTCTTCACATTCTACACTCCCTTCATTGAAGAACACACACACACACACCCCTTCCACCTCTTAAATCCTTTGGTGAAGATCAGTTTTCCTAAGATGAAGAGCCTTCCTTTTTGCCTACCCATTATTCTCTCTTCAGTGCCCTGAGCTTCAGAATATCCCTGTCATGAACTTCTTTCTCACTGCTAGAGGCAAATATACTTCTCTTCCCCTTTTTTTTGCAGATGTTTTTTATCTCACATCCTCCTGTGAGTTTAACACTGTGGCTTACACAAAGCTACTGCTATTGGTGTAGTACGCTCCACAATAGTAGGTAGCCTCGTCCTTTGCCAGCACATTGGTGATCATTAAGTAAGCGACTTTTCTAGGGTTCTCCACGGAAGCTGAGAAATTACCAGAGACCTCTGATCCAAAATTGGTCTCACCAGACTTTTTTTGCAACAGGGTGAATGTGGGGCTCTTGCCCTCTTTTTGCTGATACCAGCTGACAGCTCCAAACGTGTAGACGCTAATTGTGCAAGAGAGTCGAGCCGTGTCTCCTGGGGGGGCTGACTGGAAAGGTGGCTGAGTCAGGGTGAACGGGGACCCTGAAGAGGAGGGAAAGGAAATTTTGTGAAGAATTATACATATTTTTTAAAGCAAAAGTTTATTTAAAATGCAAACAAGGATCAGAAAAGCACACTATGCAAATTACAGATGCTTGAGAGAAACACTAAGACATATTCTTCACCTGAACAGTAAGTGAAAAGTGAGAGAAGAAGCAAAATCCTCTCCATGGTGCAATGTCTAGTTTCCTCAGGCAAGTAAACCCTGCGGGTTGCTTTTCCCATCCTCCGCCTTTAATACCCAGAACACACCATTTATGCAAATATGCTCTTTCTTCATTGGGCAGGTGCTATGTGCTATACAGGTTTGCTGATCATTGCAACATCTATATGGAGAACAGCTCTGGACAATCTTTTAGTGCACTTATCCTAGTTGTAGGAACATGATATGGAGGGCAAATTGGAAGTCCTGCTATGTTTCTGCCATTCTACTTGCTTAGCAATCTAAATCACAAAACTAGAAGGGCTGGAGTAGGGCTGGCTTTTTCAGTTTCTCCCCAGATAAAAGAAATCTCTGATAAACAAACCTGAAACTTTTGTCACTGTTAGCTGTCAGTATGCTGGCTTTCGTTGATTGGAATGGGTCTCATCTCTGGCTCAGGTACCGAGATGGTATGAAATGTTTCGAAGCTGCTGAGATGTCTCATAGGTAGCCTTCCATACAAGCTGCTCTGGAGATCCACCTGCCAGTGCGCCATTTTACTCAGGTTCCAAAAAGGTAGAGCAGCTGAATGGCCTTCAGATATTTCAGACAGGTGGCTTGATATTTGCCTTCCTCCATGTTCCAACCCTGGTATTCTCTGAAGGTCTCCCTTCCAAGCACTTGCCCAGGTCGACCCTGCTTAGCTTCCAAGATCTGATGAGATCAGGCTTCCCTGGGCTATCCAGGTCAGGGGTAATGTTGTTAGTTTTTTCTGTGCCACAATATATATAATTACCTATGGAGATTTCAATGGTGTTGCCTCCCCTGCAGTTCCAGCACCAGAAAGGTGATGACTGTAGGATCCTGTGTCTTTATTT
>NW_015161061.1:0-1621 GCF_001447785.1 Gekko japonicus
GGGTCCGTGAGTGGCTCAAGATCAGTCAGAAGACTTTGGTGGAAGAGCCGGGATTCGAATCCGAGTATCCCAGATAGTGGCTCGCTGCCCCAGTTACTAACAGCACAGACAGTTAATATACAGAGGAGGGGTCATTTGTCTCGCCACCCCGTGGCTCCAGGGTTCTTATTCTCTAAGAAGAGTGTTTAGGGTTCGAAAGTTCAAGTGGCTTGTAGAAAATAACTTAATTTTCAAGCACCAGGGGACCCAATTCAGATGAAAACCTCAGGGAAGGGAGATTAATCAATTTATTACTTAGTTAGTTCATTCACCTTGTTCCACAGTGGGGACCTATAGTATCTTATATCATTATCCGCTCCTCCAATTTACCCTCACAACAACACTGCTAGATGGGACACGCTGAGAATGTATGTGACTGGTCCAAGGTCACCTGGCAGGTTTCCATGACAGAGCGGGGATTCAAACAACCCTGTGAGGTAGACCAGGCTGAGACTATGTGACAGAAGAGGAGGAGGAGGAGACTGGATTTATACCCCGCCCTTCACTACCCGTAGGAGTCTCAGAGCATCTTATGATCTCCTTTCCCTTCCCCTCCCCACAACAGACACCCTGTGAGGTAGGTGGGGCTGAGAGAGCTCTTGAGAGGACTGCTCCTAAGAGAACAGCTCTGAGAGAACTTGTGACTGACCTAAGGTCACACCAGCAGCTGCACGTGGAGGAGCAGGAAATCAAACCCAGTTCTCCCAGATTACAGTCCACACTCCTAACCAATACACCAAACTGGGTAGAAGAAGAAGAGAGAGGATTTATACCCCACCCTTCACTCAGAGCAGCTTACAGTCTCCTTTCCCTTTCCCTCCCCACAATAGACACCCTAGGAGGCAGGTGGGGCTGAGAGAGCTCTTTCGAGGACTGCCCTTGAGAGAACAGCTCTGAGAGAATTTGTGACTGACCCGAGGTCACACCAGTTGGCTGCATGTAGAGTTCTCCCAGACTGGAGTCCACTCTCCTAAACCACCACACCAAACTGGCTCTCACCAAGCAGGTATAAGTGACAGAGCGGGGATTCCAACGAACCTTTGAGGCAGGCCAGGCTGAGAGAGAATGTGCCTGGGCCACGGTCACCCTGCCAGTTTCCACGGCTGAGTGGGGATTTCAACAACCCTGTGGGGCAGGCCAGGCTGAGAGAGAATGTGCCTGGGCCACGGTCACCCTGCCAGTTTCCACGGCTGAGTGGGGATTTCAACAACCCTGTGGGGCAGGCCAGGCTGAGAGAGAATGTGCCTGGGCCACGGTCACCCTGCCAGTTTCCACGGCTGAGTGGGGATTTCAACAACCCTGTGGGGCAGGCCAGGCTGAGAGAGAATGTGCCTGGGCCACGGTCACCCTGCCAGTTTCCACGGCTGAGTGGGGATTTCAACAACCCTGTGGGGCAGGCCAGGCTGAGAGAGCATGTGCCTGGGCCAAGGCTACCCTGCCAGTTTCCACAGCTGAGTGGGGATTCCAACAACCCTGTGGGGTAGGCCCGGCTGGGCGGCTGTGACGGGCCCCACAAGGCCTCCTAGCCGGCTTCCATGGCGAAGTGGGGGAGGGCGGGGATTCGAACCTGGTTCTCCCAGAT
>NW_015161061.1:1710-10584 GCF_001447785.1 Gekko japonicus
GGGCCAGACGCCCGCCCCCCGGGGGGGGGGAAGCGCGGGAAGGGGGACCCTCCTCGCCCCCTCCCCTCCTCTTCAACACTCACTTCCTGCTTTCCCTCCGGCCGCCGTCAACAACCCGCCCTGCTTTACGGCCCCGCGGGCCTGACGTTCGTCGCAAACCGAAGCCGCGCTCGCGACATAGTGTCCTTGCTTTGCGGCGGCCCTGTCCTTCGGACCGACAGGAAGGGAGTGTTATAGGGGCGGGGGTCTTTTGCCCGCAGAGGAACAATCCTGGTTGACCGTTGACGACAGGAGGGGTGCGGAAGTGAGGCGGGAAGGGCTCTTAAAAATTCTGCAGCGTGCTTCCAGTGCGATATGCGGGTCGCCGTGCAGGTCTGAAGCGGCGGGACAAGGGTTGAGTCCAGGGCAGGGGCAGATTAACCATGAAGCAGACTGAGCACGTGTTTAGGGCACCGGGGCCAAAGGGGGCATCACGAAGTTTGGGGAAAGGGTGTAGAGAACTTTATGTAGCCCAAGCTTGGCTTGGACAGTGTCTTGTGTTATCCTATGAATAAATTGTTGTATTGCTGCAACCTGCGTTGTCTATCTGGTCAGACAGGTCAACCACTCAAATGGACGGGGTCCGTGTGGAAAGGAGGGGGGAAGGATCGGTCGGTGCTTAGGGCACCAGTGAGCCTTCATCCGCCCCCCTGGTCCAGGGGCACCTTTAAGACCAACATATTTAAGACGCAACATTCTGGGTATATAAACTTTCCTGTGCATGCACGCTTTTTTAAGTAGCTGAAAAAGTGCGCGTGCGCACAAAGGCTTAAAGTAAAGGTTTCCCTTGCTCGAAAGCCAGTCGAGTCCGACTCCGACTCTGGGGTTGCGGTGCTCGTCTCCGTTTCCAAGCCGAAGAGCCAGCGCTGTCCGAAGACGTTTCCGTGGTCATGTGGCCGGCATGACTTAAACACCAAGGCGCACGGGAACGCTGTGACCTTCCCACCGAAGTGGTACCTATTGATCTACTTGCAATTTCTTGCTTTAATAAAACTGTGTTGGTCTTAATGGTGTTACTGAACTCAAACTTTTTTCACGGTATTGCATGGGATCGGGGCTAACAACCGTGTGTTCCTGTCTGCACATCGCAGCCACCTGGCTTTAGGGCGACCTCAAAGCAGGGAGGAGCGGTCGGACTTGGGCGTCCGTCTAGTGCAGAGAATTCCCCAGAACGTGTGAAATGAACTGGCTTAGAAGGTTTGTTAGGGGTCGCAATGTTTTCTTCAACTTATCAATGACCATGACAGCTAAAATTGTATTCTAATTGTTAGTTGGTAGTTGCGAGTTCTTTGATTGTTGTTCGATTTGTCTTATCGACGTTATCTCGCTTATATTCTTCATCCTGATTAGTGTCACAATCAGTGTTCCCTCTAAGCTGAGTGAGTGTGAGCTAGCGCAGTTTTTTAGCCTCCGGCTCATACATTTTTGTCTTGGCTCAGGGAGGAGGGCTCCAGAGCAAACTAAGTTATGCAGCCGCCAAATCGCTGGCTCACAACTTGAATGCCAGGAGCTCACAAGGTAGAATTTTTGCTCACAAGACTCCACAGCTTGGAGGAAGCATTGGTCACAATGTTAAAAATTATAATTTTTTTTAAGACGGGCGTTTAAAAAAAAAAAAAAGGAGCTGCGGTGGCTCTAGTGGTTAAGACGCTGAACTGCAGGCTGTGGAAGGTCAGTAGTTCAGCAGTTCGAGACCCGGGTGCCGCATGACGGAGTGAGCTCCCGTCTCTAGTTCCAGCTCCTGCCAACCTAGCAGTTCGAAAGCAAGAAATTGCAAGTAGATCAATAGGGACCACTTCGGTGGGAAGGGAACAGCGTTCCGTGCGCCTTGGTGTTTACTCATGCCGGCCACGTGACCACGGAAACGTCTTCGGACAGCGCTGGCTCTTCGGCTTGGAGATGAGCACCGCAACCCTAGAGTCGGATTCGACTGCCTTTCGAGCAAGGGAACCCTTTAGCTTAACTTAAAAAAAAAAGAATAAAGGGAACGGGGTTGTAGTTATTGACTGGGAAATTATAGGCAGCCTGTATTGGATGTGAAAGGGCTCTTTTTGTAGCAGGAACTCTATGAGGCCACACACCCCTAGGCTCTGTAAGATCTTGGAGGACTCGCTACATTAGGGATGTGTCGCCTAATACGCAAAGGAGTTCTTGCTACGAAAAGAGCCCTGGGTGTGATCATAATTCGTAATCTGCATAATACAATCCACTGGAAAATGTTATCATCCTATTTGTAATCCGCCCTGAGTCCCAGGTGAGAAAAGCAAGGATAATAAGAGTAATAATAGTAATAGTAGTAAAGGTAAAGGTTCCGTTGCTCGAAAGCCAGTCGAGTCCGACTCTAGGGTTGCGGTGCTCATCTCCGTTTCCAAGCCGAAGAGCCAGCGCTGTCCGAAGACGTTTCCGTGGTCATGTTGGCCGGCATGACTAAACACCAAGGCGCAATAATAATTCAGATTATAGTAGTTTTGTTGCTTTATTCTCCAGTTTCGTTATCCTACTTTTTTGTAATTTTATAAAAGTTTCTAGTGTATTCTAGAATTTTGCAATCAAAGGTGACTGTTCGTTTATTTATTTCTTGCTCTTTTTTTGGTATGCATTGCCCGGTTTTGCACTGCATCAACCCGCCTTGAGTCCCGGGTGAGAAAGAACTCGTATCAACGAAGTAAATGAATAATGCCGGAAATGAGGAGCGTTTCGGGGTTCTCCCCCCCCCCATCTCTATATTCCTGTGGCGCCGCTTGGAATAAGGAGGGGGGGAGTAGAGCGAGTTTGGAGCAAAGGGCGTGGCTTCTGGGCTCCGAGGGGGCGGGGCTCGGGCCGGCGCGAGCGAGGTGGGCGTGGCAGAGGAGAGGGAGCGTTTGGTTGGCTGAAAGGCGTTGGGCCTCTCGGCTGAGGCGGGTGGCTGGAGGGGGCGGAGTCTGAGGCTGAGAATTGGCGCGGGGAAATTATTTGGCGGGAAGCGGCCGATTTGGGGGCACTTTCGGCTGTTCTTCAGCGCACGAAACGAGGTGGTCAAATTCACCTCAGGTTGTCATAGCGAAAATATAACAGAAGTCCCCAGAGCACCTTAAAAGATGAATCACGTTTATTCCCCTATGAACTTTTCTGAGAACCTCTTCAGATCTATATGGGAAGGGAAAGCATACTGGGAAATATTATGGGGGATATTGGTCTGGGGGCGAGGAGAGGGGCAGATTAACCGTTAAGCAGACTAAGCACGTGCTTAGGGCACCAGGGCCAAAGGGGGCACCACAAAGTTGGGGAAAGGGTGAAAAACTCAGTTTGGACAATCTATTGTGTTATCATATGAATAACTCCTTGTATTGCTGTAACCTGCACTGTGTCTCTGGTCAGACAGGTCAACAGCAGTGTTCCCTCTAAGCTGAGTTGGTGTGAGCCAGCTCATAGGTCCTTAGCCTCCGGCTCACACATTTTTGTCTTTGCTCAGGAAGGAGGGCTCCAGGGCAAACTGATCTATGCAGTAGTCAAATCATTTGCTCACAACTTCAGTGCCAGTAGCTCAGAAAGTAGGATCTTTGCTCACAAGATTCCAGAGCTTAGAGGGAACATTGGTCAACAGCTAAAATGGACCGGGTCAGTGTGTGGAAAGGAGGGGGGCACCCCTGAGCCTTCATCCGTCCCTGGGGGGGGGGGAGTTGTGGTGTGAATTACACCATGAGTATTTCAAGTGTAAAAATGTAAGGGCAAAGGGGAGTTAGGTGCGGAGTCTTGTGAGCAAAAATTCTCCTCTGTGAGCTCCTGGCATTCAAGTTGTGAGCGAGCCATTTGGCTGCTGCATAAATTAGTCTGCTCTGGAGCCCTCCTTCCTGAGCTAAGGCAAAAATGGGTGAGCCGGAGGCTCAAAAACTGTGAGCTGGCTCACACTAACTCAGCTTAGAGGGAACACTGGTTAGGTGTGAGTCCTGTGATAACAGAATCAGCAGTGTCCCTGGAAGGCTGAGGGAGGTCAGAGGCTCAGACAGAGAAGGCAATAGCTTTAAATTACAATTGGCTGATTTTTGGACCAGGTTATAGTCTGATAAAAATAAGTCAAGAACATTCGCTGTCGTAGATTTTCCGGGTTGTGTGGCCCTGGTCTTGGCGTTGTAGGACCTGACAGTTTCGCCAGCAGCTGTGGTCTGGAGTTCCTTGACTCCTCATGCTTAATGCTGCACGTCCTACAAGGTGAGAAGAAAAATGGGAGGCAGGTAATTTATATCTACTAGGGTTGCCAAGTCCTTACCGTATGCAGAGCGGGGGACTCCAGCGCTGCTCTGGGAGTCCGTGCACGCGTGCCGCAGTTATGTCACCCGGAAGTGATGCAACCACGCCGGGGGGCGGAGCCACAATCATCCGAGGGAAAACCATAGAGTGCCCCCGTGCCCAATGCGACTGCGTAACTTCTGGGTGACGTGCTGACGCCGGGCACGTCGCATGCTTTGGGGGTGGGGTTCCCCCGGGGCCCGATCCGCCACCGGCGGGTAACGGGCCTCTCGAGCAGGAGTTTCCCCGACCCCCGGGGGGACTTGGCAAGCCTAATATCTACTCAGGAAGGTGAGGTAGGAGTTCCCCAGGCTATGAACATGCTAATTGAGGAGCTTTCCTGAGAAGGTTATTTTGTATATGGATTGTTTCCTGGGGAGGTTATTTTGTATATGGATTGTTTCCTGAGGAGGTTTCCTGTTTCCTGAGCAGGTTCTTTTGCATGTGGATTGGCTATTGAAATTCTGATCTTCTCTGTAGTGTCTTTTGGGTTTTTTCTTTTCAGGACAGGAAACCATGCCCTATTTATTTGTAAACTCTCTTCTTTCCTGTTGAAGTTGTGTTTATGTTTATGGATTTCAGTGGCTTCCCTGTGTAATCTGACATGGTAATTGGAAGTGTTGTCCAGCCTGTCAGTGTCTTGGAACAAAATACTGTGTCCTGTTTGAGTTAGGCTTTGTTCAGCCACTGCTGATTTTTCAGGTTGGCCAAGTCTGCGGTGTTTCTTTCATGTTCTTTTATTCTTGTCTGGATGCTACGCTGTGTGGTCCCGATGTAAACTTGTCCACTACTGGCGAAACGTCAG
The DNA here is from genome assembly GCF_001447785.1 of Gekko japonicus. Classification (NCBI taxonomy): domain Eukaryota; kingdom Metazoa; phylum Chordata; class Lepidosauria; order Squamata; family Gekkonidae; genus Gekko; species Gekko japonicus. The sequence goes on from NW_015161061.1 coordinate 6,821, forward strand.
GTTCTACAGTGCCAAGACCACGGCCACACAACCCGGAAAATCTACAGCAACGAATGAACTTCGGCCGTGAAGGCCTTTGACAACATATTAAGTCAAAAACAGCCAACTAAATTGGGTCCAGCACAGCTATTTGAGATGGTGACTGAGAAAAGCCAAGTCTCTGCTTAAGCCAGGATAAAATGTAGTGTTTTGATTGTAGTAGAGATGGGGCTATATAGATTTTCCTCTTTTCTGATTATTCGTATTTCTCTGTTTTTTATAGGTTTATTATAGATTTAACATTTTATTGGAATTTAATGAAGGCCTGGTATATAAAAGGCCTCTCTTCTTTGTGGGTCAGGGTATTTTTCCAGTTGATGTTAACAGACAAGACAATAACATTCTTTTGGTACAAAAGAAGGTAGAAGGTTCATGGTTCTAATTGTTTAGGTTACAACTCCATAGTGTCTGGGTCAAAAAGGATCTTTTACTTGGTATCAGAGAAAAACACCTTTGTTTGGGTGAGAACAAGCTTTGGCCGATATGAGTTAGGTCAGGTCAAGGTCAAGTAAATATGTGACGCTATTGCATTTGACCAATAAGGAGATTTTTATGTAAATGTTGTTTAAGTTTTTGTAATCAATTATGCCTTCTGAATATTATTCTCATGATGATGATATGATGATGTCATATTAAGTATTTAACTTCATGCATTTCCTGATTAGGAGCTGTGGTGGCTCAAGTGGTTAAGACACTGAACTGCAGGCTGTGGTAGTCAGTAGTTCAGCAATTCGAGACCCGAGTGTGCCGCATGACGGAGTGAGCTCCCGTGTCTAGTTCCAGCTCCTGCCAACCTAGCAGTTCGAAAGCAAGAAATTGCAAGTAGATAAATAGGTACCACTGAAGTGGGAAGGGAACAGCGTTCCGTGCGCCTTGGTGTTTAGTCATGCCGGCCACATGACCATGGAAATGTCTTCAGACAGCGCTGGCTCTTCGGCTTTGAAACGGAGATGAGCACCGCAACCCTAGAGTCGGACGCGACTGGCTTTCAAGCAAGGGAACCTTTACCTTTACCTTTATTTCCTGATTGGGTTCAGAAAGCAGTCAGCTTTGATGGGTCCTTTGGCCTAATTGTTTTTTGTATTTCATTGCAATAAAATACAAGATCTTCCTCCTCATTTTGACTTCAATCTTCTATTTTTGACTGGATATTAATTTGTATAACATGATTTTTTTGATGAGTTCCATTTCAGCAGTCTTTAGGACCAAAGCAGATTAAGAGTCGAGGAGCACCTTAAAAGCTAACAAAATTTGTGGCAGGGGAGGAGCTTTCACGCGTCACGGCTCACGTCAGATATCTGAATATCTCTTTTTTTTTTCATTTCGCCAATTTTTATTAAATTGATAAGAAGAATCCATACAGAATGTGATACATTGCAAAGTTCATATAATACCAAACTTATAAACATCAACAACAATCTGCTAAACTATATAACCTGAACTAAGAAACCCACAAGTTTAGCCAAAATCTTAACTGTGTAAGAATGGTAATATTTCAAGATGAGAGGCGTAAGAACTGCGAAGGCAAAAATTTGATATTAAGAAAACTGATGAGTAAAACAACAAATATTTTATGCTCTGTCAAATAAGAGGGCCCCAACAACAGGTCGATGCAGAAGAACAATCAGAAATCCAGGAGCGGTAGGATAGATTTGACAGAAGTAGTTTGTGTTTCTCCATATACTGGAGCACCCTTGCCCACGTATTAATAAACTTAGATGGTGACGAGTTTATGCCTGCAGAAGTTTGTTGCATTACATTAGTAATTTTATCCATTACGAACTGGTCCCAGATTTTCTCATGCCGTAGTGTGAATATCTCATATCTGATACCAACCTGATATCTGAAGAAGTGAGCAATGACTCAAGAAAGCTCCCACCCTGCTACAAACTTTGTTAGTCTACACAATGTCTGTGTGTGTAGATGTCCCTTGGACTCTTCTGGATCCGCCTGGGAATCTGTTCATTTCTTCTGATTCTAAGCATCTTTATTCAGTGCACTGAATTCAATGGGATGTACTCCCTAATAAATGCAATTAATTGCAACCCAAGAGGTTGTTTGGTAAGGCTAAGTCTGGTGTATGTATATCTGGACAGCAGGTGATTTCTCTACAGACAGCCATCCTTGGAGTCACCTTGAGATTCGATACGTGGAATACTTACTGCAAGAGCTGGTCTATCACCAGTGTTATTTATTTATGAACGACCTTAATACGGTATAAGCAGGGCTGTTTTGGGGCTGGAACGCACAGGAACGGAGTTCCGGCTGGCTTCAGAGTTCGCCACGCCAACTACAGTCAAAACCTCTGCGTGCGTGGCTACAGAGGGAAGGCCTGGAGAGCGAACCCCCCTGGCGACTCTGAGGCGGGTGGGCCAGGGGGTCCCCTGGAAGGATTGGAGAGGCATTTAAGTGCTCTCCCTGGCCTTTCCAAGGGCCGGCTTCCCCGGGCTCCCTGCAGCCGTGGGGTGCCTGGGCAAGCCAAGGGAAGGCATGCGGTGTGGCCTAATATGCTAATGTGCTACACTGTCATGGGTGTGGCCTAATAGGCTGATGAGTTTCTACTATTGGGTATGGCCTATTGTGCTAATGAGTTCCTGCTGGGCTTTTTCTACAAAAAAAGCCCTGTGTATAAGTGTGCATGATATAACATCTACTACATGTAATATCTACCACTAAAGCAATATGTTTTACTTGGACTGTTCTCGAGTGTTGTTTCTTTTTAAGATTCATCAAGCTTCTAACATGAGTAAAAGGAAGAAGACACAGATATCAGGTACAGTATTATAGTTGTGAACATTCCTGTGAATAAGATCTTCTATTCAGATTTGCCATGCAAATTTATTTAATCCAACACCTGACTGGAATGTATGAGTATACGCTTCTAGCTTTATACCTAAGGAAATGAGAGCGTAAGGGTCAAAATGAGGGATGCCAGCCTCTAGGTGGGACCTGGGGATCCCCCAGAATCACAGCTTATCTCTAGACTACAGCAATCCGTTCCCCTGGAGCCAATGGGTGCTTTGGAGGGTGGACTCTGTGGCATTCTACTTGGGTAGCCAGCTCCATTTTGGGAAATACCTGGAGATTTGGGGGGCGGAGCCTGAAGAGGGCGGGGTTTGGAGTGGGGAGGGACTTCAGTGGAGTATAACTGTTGGCAACCCTACGTAATATCCACTAAGGTCATAACATAAGAGACGCCAATGTTGGATCAGGCCAAAGGCCCATCCAGTCCAACACTGTGTAACAGTGGCTAAAAATACCAGGTGCCCTCAGGAGGTCCAGCAGTGGGGCCAGGACACCAGAAGCCCTCCCACTGTTGCCCCTCCCCAAGCACCAAGAATACAGAGCATCCCTTGCCCCCAGCCTGTGAGTTCCTCTCTGTACCTTGTGGCTAAGAGCCACGGATGGACCTCTACTCCAGATGCTTATCTAATTCCCTTTTGAATCTGTCCATGCTTGTAGCCGCCGCCACCTCCTGTGGCAGTGAATTCCATGTGTTAATCACTCTTTGGGTGAAGAAGGACTTCCTTTTATCCGTTCTAACCCGACTGCTCAACAATTTCATGGAGTGCCCATGAGTTCTTGTATTGTGAGAAAGGGAGAAAAAGACTTCTTTCTCAACCTGCTCTGTCCCATGCATAATCTTATAAACCTCGATCATGCCTCTCCTCAGCCGTCGTTTGTCCAAGTTAAAGAGCCCCGAGCGCTTTAACCTTTCTTCGTAG
>NW_015161061.1:10594-13247 GCF_001447785.1 Gekko japonicus
AAAGTGTTGTAGCTATTTGAAGATGTTTCCCATTTTATTAGTACATACTAGTCATGGTGACTGAAAGGAACCTCCGTATACATTGGTGGCAAACCTCTAAATATCAGTCCCACCACCATTGCAAGGTCTCCGCCTCTCTGCCCTTATTGGTTAGCCCTCCCGGGCAACTGGTTGGCCACTATGTGAAACAGGATGCTGGACTAGATGATGGAGCACTGGCCTGATCCAGCAGGTTCTATGTTCTTATAAACCTATTTCTTCTTGGGGATAGAAGAATTCTTAATTACCATAGAACATATCTATGGATGGTGGAAAGTGACGTCACGTTACAGATGACTTATGGTGACCCCATAGGTCTTTCAAGGCAAGAGGTATTCAGAGGTGGCTTGCCATTGCCTGCCTCTGTGTCGCAACCCATGTAGGCCTTGGAGGTCTCCCATCCAAATACTAGCCAGCGCTAACCCTGTTTAGCTTCCGAGTTCTGATGAGGTCAGGATTATCCATGCTTACTCAGAAGTAAATTCTGCTGAGTTTAACTGTAACTGTACAATAAGTGTATGTAGGGTTGCGGTTGTACTTCCTTCAGCCATGTTACCTTAATTGCAGTTGTCCTGATGCAAGATGTCAGAAACAACGCCAACAAGACAATTCCTTTGCAGCAAAAATGATATATGGATTCTCTTGAGACTTTCCATTGCATTCGTGCCCCTTGTGAGCCGCCCTGAGCCTTTGGGGAGGGCGGGATACAAATCCAAAGATAAATAAAATAAATAAATATACAAAAACGTCAGACGAATCCTGCTGGATCAGACCAGTGGTCCATCCACTCCAACATTCTTGTCTCACACAGGGGCCAACCAGTTCCTCTGGAGGGCCAGCAACAGGGCAGAGGGGCCGAGGCCTTTCCCTGATAAGAACACCAGAAGAGCCCTGCTGGGTCAGACCAGGGAGGGTCCATCTAGTCCCGCATCCTGTCTCACACAGGGGCCAACCAGTTCCTCTGGAGGGCCAGCAACAGGGCAGGGAGGCCGAGGCTTTCCACTGATAAGGACACCAGAAGAGCCCTGCTGGGTCAGACCAGGGAGGGTCCCTCTAGTCCAGCCTCCCGTCTCACACAGGGGCCAACCAGTTCCTCTGGAGGGCCAGCAACAGGGCAGAGAGGCCGAGGCCTTCTCCTGAGAAGAACATCAGAAGAGCCCTGCTGGATCAGACCAGGGAGGGTCCATCCAGTCCAGCATCCCGTCTCACACAGGGGCCAGCCAGTCCCTCTGGAGGGCCAAAAACAGGGCAGAGAGGCCGAGGCCTTCCCCTGAGAAAGACATCAGAAGAGCCCTGCTGGGTCAGACCAGTGAGTGTCCATCTAGTCCAGAATCCCGTCTCACATAGCGGCCAGCCAGTCCCTGTGGAGGGCCAGCAACAGGACAGAGAGGCCGAGGCCTTCCCCTGATGTTGCCTCCTGGCTCTGGGATTCAGAGGACTAGTTCCTCTGAATGTGGAAGTTCCCCTCAGTCACCATGGCAGGTAGCCATTGATGGCCATTGATATAATTCATAGTCAGCTGCCAGGCTGCTAAATAGATTCTGACAAGGTGATATAAGTGTTTAATATAAAATATAGACACTGGTAGTGTGTAAATCCTGGTATGATCAAAATATGTCTCAGAGGGAGCATAATCTATAGTGGCATAGATCCTAAACAGCACAATAAAAGAACTACAACCTTCGTTGCCTGCCCAGATTGCAAGACAGTCAACTTCCAAGAAAGATGTGGAGTAGGACTTGGGGGAAAATCGCTCACTTCTGCCAATTGAAATGCCATTCAATTGGTGGAACTGCTGTTATACAGCTAGAATGGCAGTTTAGCACCCAAGCAGTAAAATGTTAAAATATGAAACTCCCTAAAGGCATGAGATGTTTTCACAGATGTTCAGATGTAACAGCAGCCTAGGATTTTGCCACCATGTGGACAAGCCTATGTGACTCTGGGCTGCATCTCTTTCCTCCTCCCTTTGTGCATGGCTAGCTAATTAGAAGCTTCTAGTGCAAACCATCGTTTGAAATTGTGTCTAGACCAGAAAACCTTGGTTTATGCATTCGGTAATCTCAGTTCAATTGCAGGAAAAAAATCTAAAATTCTAAGCATATATATAACTTTCTTGTTGCAGTCAGGAGGTCAAAAGTGTTCACATTGCTGATGGCTTTCAAGGCACAATGAATAATATCTGGTATACTACTTTTGCATAAAACGTCTCCAGTTTCATTGGTTTATGTGGGTTTTTTTTCCCCTCTGGAAAGAAGAAAACCAGGAGCTCAGCATTTCCAAAGCAAATAAAACCCATAAGAGGAAGAGCCAGTCAACAAGAGACTGTGATCTAGAAAAGCCAGTAGAGGCTTCTGACACTAGCAATGCCCTTTCAAAAGCAACTGTAGCTGAAGCAGTTGAAGAATGTAAAGGACATGGCCTGGACAACACAGAGACGGAAATTTTGCCTACCGATCTGGACGCAAGGTAACTAGGTGCCTTCCAAAGGAATATATGATGAGGTGGAACAGGCCTGCTCTGACTTACAGACCCCTTGGTTTGCACCAGTTCCTGGACAGTGCTATTCCACTTCCTTCCACTGTGTTACGCTGCCACCACTGTCCTTTTGGGG
>NW_015161062.1:0-2113 GCF_001447785.1 Gekko japonicus
CTGCTGTTGTCATTTGCCTACTAATGTCACTCAGCTGCTGAGATCTCTCAACTTTCCCATAAATAGGACAGATCGACTCCCATTCTCGCTGTATCTGAAGAAGTGAGCCAGTGACTCACGCAAGCTCATCCCCTGTTGCAGATTGTATTAGCTTTGAAGGTGCTACTGGACTCTTGCTCTCTGCTGACATGTCACTGGGAAGACGCACCGTCTACCGACTCAGCGCTAGAATTTTCCAACAGTGAACGTAGTTCCATCTGGAGCCCCAAATAAACTGTTATTTCTTTCGTTATTTACTGCCCTGATTGCCCCCCCCCTTCCTCATTGAGACCTAGTGAAGATTAATAAAGGTAAAGGTTTCCTTTGCTCGAAAGCCAGTCGAATCCGACTCTAGGGTTGCGGTGCTCATCTCCGTTCCGAAGCCGGAGAGCCAGCGCTGTCCGAAGACGTCTCCGTGGTCATGTGGCCGGCATGACTAAACACCAAGGCGCACGGAACGCTGTTCCCTTCCCACCGAAGTGGTTCCTATTTATCTACTTGCAATTTCTTGCTTTCGAACTTGCTTGCACAATGCGTGTGAAAGAGCTGCATACGGCTCCCACGGTGCAGTTTGGCCGCCTCTGTGACAGAAGTTTACAAAATTATGCATGGCATAGAGAAGGCAGAGAAAGGAGTCCTTTTCTCCCCGGGTCATTAAAAAACCCCCACCATGCAATAAAAGACCTTTCAAGGCAAGAGACGTTCAGAGGTGGGTTTGCCATTGCCCATGTCTGCGTAGCAACCCTGGACTTCCTGGGTGGTCTCCCATCCACATACTAACCTGGGCCGACCCTGCTTAGCAGCCAAGAGCTGATGAGATTGGGCCAGTCTGGACGATCCAGGTCAGGACAAACTGAGGTGGTTTGCCATTGCCTGTGTCTGCGGAACAACCAGGGCTCCTTTTGTAGAAAAAGCCCAGCAGGAACTCATTAGCATATTAGGCCACACCCAACAGCAGGAACTCATTAGCACATTAGGCCACAACCCTGACAGCACAGCTCATTAGCACATTAGGCCACACCCCACATGTTACCAGAAGTGTGGTCATCCAGCCACATCCACCTTTCCCTTCTTATTCTGTTTACCTTGTTTGTTGTCAAAACCCAGGGCCTTTTTTGTAGCAGGAACTCCTTTGCATGTTAGGCCACATACCCCCTAATGTAGCCAATCCTAATGAGTTTCTGCTGTTGGGTGTGGCCTATTATGCTAATGCGTTGCTGCTGGGCGTGGCCAACTCGGGAGCCAGCCGGAACTCCACCCTGGGAACAACCAATGTTCCCTCTAAGCTGTGGAGTCTTGTGGGCAAAAATTCTACTTTGTGAACGACTGGCATTAAAGTTGTGAGCGAGCCGTTTGGCTGCTGCATAAATGAGCTTGCTCTGGAGCCACCCTCCCTGTGCTAGGACAGAAAGGTGTGAGCCGGAGGCTAGAAAACTGTGAGCTGGCTCACACTAACTCAGCTTAGAGGGAACACTGCCCTGGAGTATCCTTTTTGATCTCCCATCCAAGGACTAACCTGGGCTGACCCTGCTAAGATTCTGAAACACAACGAGATTGGGCAGCTGTGGTCACTACACTACTCAGAAATGATATTATAACATTGGAAAAGGTGCCGAGAAGGGCAGCTGAAATGATTAAGGGGATGGAACATCTTCCCTGCCGTAAAAAGGTTAAAGAGGTTAAGGCTCTTTAGCTTGAAGGAATGATGACTGAGGGGTGACATGGTAGAGCAGGGGTGGGCCAAACTTGCTTAAGGTAAGAGCCTCATAGAATAAATGTCAGATGCATGAGAACTGCAAGACATGAGCAGATATTACATAGATGTTTTTTACTGGAAAATATGCAAATTTGCTTTTTATTAACATTAAACGAGACTGCCAAAAATAAAACTAAGAGAGGTAAAAACAGATATCGATAATGATATTTATTGGTCCAGTGATATTTGTTTGCGAAGAGAGAGAGAGAGAAAGACACACAAAAAGCAAATAGATGGAGGAAGGAAGGAAGGAAGGAAGGAAGGAAGGAAGGAAGAAAGGAAGGAAGGAAGGAAGGAAGGAAGGAAGGAAGGAAGGAA
>NW_015161062.1:2563-7199 GCF_001447785.1 Gekko japonicus
AAGACATGCCTCCCCTTCGCTTCCCCAGCCCCCCTGCTGGGAGCCGCATAATGCGTGTGAAAGAGCTGCATACGGCTCCCACGGTGCAGTTTGGCCGCCTCTGTGACAGAAGTTTACAAAATTATGCATGGGATAGAGAAGGCAGAGAAAGGAGTACTTTTCTCCCCTTCTCACAAATACAAGAGCTTGTGGGCACTCGAGGAAATTAATGAGCAGTAGGCTTAGAACAGATCAAAGTAAGTACTTTTTCACCCAAAGAGTAATGAACGCGTGGAATTCATGGCTGCAGGAAGTGGTTGTGGCCATAAGCATGGCCTCAAGAGCGAATTGGATCGACATCTGGAGCAGAGGTCCATCCGTGGGTATTAGCCACACGGTATAGAGGGAACAGGAGGAGCCGCAGTGGCTCAAGTGGTTAAGAAGCTGAACTGCAGGCTGTGGAAGGTCGGTAGTTCAGCAGTTCGAGACCCGAGTGTGCCGCATGACGGAGTGAGCTCCCGTCTCTAGTTCCAGCTCCTGCCAACCTAGCAGTTCGAAAACAAGAAATTGCAAGTAGATAAATAGGGACCACTTCGGTGGGAAGGGAACAGCGTTCCGTGCGCCTCGGTGTTTAGTCATGCCGGCCACATGACCACGGAAACGTCTTCGGACAGCGCTGGCTCTTCGGCTTGGAAACGGAGATGAGCACCGCAACCCTAGAGTCGGACTCGACTGGCTTTCGAGCAAGGGAACCTTTACCTTTACTATAGAGGGAACACTCTGTCTGGGGCAGTGATGCTCTGTCTTCTTGGTGCCTGGCGGGCAACGGTCGGAGGGCTTCTGGAATTCAGGAACAAAGGGAGTGAGGTCAGAAGTCCTTTAGGGAAAAGTACTCAACAAAACAACCCCAGAGTTTGGTATACTATGGACATGCCTTTAAAAGCTCTGGGATCATTCTTGGAAGTTTTGGCGGATCTCTTGTACTGCTGACAAGGGGGGGGGGCGTGTAACGTCTTCCTTTGGCTGCGGGTTCCCAGGTTAGAGTACTCACTCAGGCACCCATTCTCAGGTCCATTCAGCAGAGTCAAGCTGGCTCAACAGCATCAGCCGTTTATTTGCAAGGGAGCAACTCCCAACAACGACCGCTAACATACAAAACTGGAAACTGAAGCAAGAGCTCCACCTGACAGGACCAAACTGGCAGTCCCTCACACGGTCAGCCATGAGCTGTGACCAAGGACAGTCCCACAGGCAGGGACAGCAGGCCTCCGTCCCGAGACACACCTCAACAGAGCCCCGCAAGGGGGCAGTCCCTCACACGGTCAGCCATGAGCTGTGACCAAGGACAGTCCCACAGGCAGGGACAGCAGGCCTCCGTCCCGAGACACACCTCAACAGAGCCCCCACACAGAGCACCTTACCAACACTCTGGTGGTAGTGGGCGAAAGAGCAGTGGCTGCAGCCCGTCCCCGTTGCCTTACCACAAGGACGACCAGCGGGAAGAGACACTGCGGGCGAATCCGGAAGCAGAGCACCCAGGGCTGTTTTTGGGCCGGAACACACAGGAACGGAGTTCCGGCTGGCTTCAGAGTTGGCCACGCCCACTACAGCCAAAACCTCTGCATGCCTGGCTACAGAGGGAAGGCCTGGAGAGTGCCCCCCCGGCAACTGCGAGGTGGGGGGGAGCCTGGAAGGATCGGGGAGGCATTTAAATGCCTCCCCGTGCCTTCCCCCGACTGTCCAAAGGCCAGCTTGCCTGGACTCCCCGCAGCCACGGACAAACCAAGGGAAGGCATGGAGTGTGGCCTAATAGGCAAATGAGCTGTGGTGCCAGGGGTGTGGCCTAATATGCTAATCAGTTCCTGGTGTTGGGTGTGGCCTATTATGCTAATGAGTTCCTGCTGGGCTTTTTCTAAAAAAAAATCCCTGAGAGCACCTGTGCTCTCAAAAGGCCTGCCGCCACTTTGAAGAGAAGAGGTTGGATTTATACCCCGCCCTTCACTACCTGAAGGAGTCTTAGAGCAGCTTACAAACTCCTTTCCCTTCCCCTCCCCACAACAGACACCCTGTGAGGTAAAAGAAGAAGAAGAAGAGATTGGATTTAAAACCCGCCCTTCACTACCCAAAGGAGTCTCAGAGCGGCTCACAAACTCCTTTCCCTTCCCCTCCCCACAACAGACACCCTGTGTGGTAGAAGAAGAAGAAGGATTGGATTTATACCCTGCCCTTCACTACCTAAAGGAGTCTCAGAGCGGCTGACAAACTCCTTTCCCTTCCCCTCCCCACAACAGACATCCTGTGAGGTAAAAGAAGAAGATGAAGAGATTGGATTTATACCCCTCCCTTCACTACCCAAAGGAGTCTCAGAGTGGCTCACAATCTCCTTTCCCTTCCCCTCCCCACAACAGACACCCTGTGAGGTAAAAGAAGAAGAAGAAGAGATTGGATTTATTCCCTGCCCTTCACTACCCAAAGGAGTCTCAGAGCGGCTTACAAACTCCTTTCCCTTCCCCTCCCCACAACAGACACCCCTGTGAGGTAAAAGAAGAAGAAGAAGAGATTGGATTTATACCCCGCCCTTCACTACCCGAAGGAGTCTTAGAGCAGCATACCATCTCCTTTCCCTTCCCCTCCCCACATAGGACACCCTGTGAGGCAGGTGGGGCCGAGAGAGCTCTTTCGAAGACTGCCCTTGAGAGAACAGCTCTGAGAGAACTTGTGCGTGACCCAAGGCCACGCTGCATGTGGCAGAGTGGGGGATAAAACCCGGTTCTCCCGGATCAGAGTCCGTGCTCCTCACCGCTACGCCAGACTGGCTTTCCGCCAAGGCCCCATAGCTGTGTCAAGGCCCAGGAGCTCTGCAAGGCGGCAGCTGCTGGCTAACCAGCTCCGCTCCAAATAGGAGCAGCGGTGGGCCCACAAGCTCCACCAGCCGAGGGAAGAGGCTCAGAGGCGGCGAGAAGCTGAGATTTGGCAGCTGCTGGGCTGGAAGGAGGCCGAGTTGTGCAAGGCCCAGGAGCTCCTGCAAGGGGAGCCATGACGCCACCATGCAGCAGCGGGCAGAGGCGGCTCAGGCGGGGGCCTGAGCACAGAGTGCCATACGAAACTCCGAGAAGTCCTCGGCAAGGTCCGGTGGGGAGGTCCAGCGCTATCAGGCTTCCCAGGTCCACCGCCTGCAGGCTGAGCTCATGCTGGAGCAGAGTCTCTTCCTCCTCAAGTAGATTCCGGAGCGCTTTGGAGGGTAGCCTTTGCCTGCTGGCACAGATTCCAAGCCACTTCTAGGGTGTATAAGAAGAGCATCGCCCCATTGCTCTCTCTCTTACTTCCTACCTACCTGACCCCACCCTATCTCAATGACTCCATTCCTAGCGCTGTTTGGAGTCTCCCACGTGTGCTGCTGGCCAACACATGCCCCCCTTCCCTAGTATTTTCCCTGTTTTCGCTGCAGGATCGCCTTGTCGCGTCGGACACGTAATGTATCACCCCCATCAACGATACCTTCCTGCTAATGCAACCGTTGCTATACCTTTCTGTCTAAAGATTCTTAGTTCTGTACTGATTGAGTGTGTGGCTGTGTTTTATTGTAAATGTGTGAGAACCATCAGTAAAAAAAAGGAATATCTAGTCTCTACATCTATTCTAGGGATCCGGATAAGTTGGACACTGGTATACACGGATTATTGCTCCCTTTATTAATGCCTATTGCTGTTTAATATTCACAGTTCCCCTTAAAAGTAAAGGTAAAGGTTCCCTTGCTCGAAAGCCAGCCGAATCCGACTCTAGGGTTGCGGTGCTCATCTCCGTTTCAAAGCCGAAGAGCCAGCGCTGTCCGAAGACATTTCCGTGGTCATGTGGCCGGCATGACTAGACACCAAGGCGCACGGAACGCTGTCACCTTCCCACCGAAGTGGTACCTATTTATCTACTTGCAATTTCTTGCTTTCGAACTGCTAGGTTGGCAGGAGCTGGAACTCGAGACGGGAGCTCACTCCGTCATGCGGCACACTCGGGTCTCGAACTGCTGAACTACCGACCTTCCACAGCCTGCAGTTCAGCTTCTTAACCACTTGAGCCACCACAACTCACTTATTAAGAAATAAGGCAATTTGGCTAACAGCAGCAGTGCCTTATCCCCAAAATCTGACTCTTATCAAACAGTCTGCAAGATCCATCGGTATAGGCTGGGATTCACCCCAAATGCTAGACAGCTGGGGGGAAGCACAGAGCTACAACACCTACGTCAACACAGAGTTATGTCGAAATGTGAAATATGGCAGTGAGATGAAAACAGTAGTTAAGAACCTAAGGGTGCAAACTTACCGAATCTCAGTTCAAAGTATGACAAAGGGAATCCTGATAAAATGCAGTGCACTTTCCTTGTAGGCAATACTTTTCTAGTTTGGTGTAGTGGTTAAGTGCGCGGACTCTAATCTGGGAGATCTGGGTTTGATTCCCCACTCCTCCACTTGCACCTGGCTGGATGACCTTGGGGAAGCCGTAGTTCTGGCACAACTGTCCTTGAAAAAGAGCCGTTTCTGTCAAGAGTTCTCTCAGCCCAACCTACATCACAGGGTGTCTGTTGTGGGGAGGGGGAGGGAAAGGAGTTTGTCAGCCGCTCTGAGACTCCTTTGGGTAGTGAAGGGTGGGGTATAAACCC
>NW_015161062.1:7222-8030 GCF_001447785.1 Gekko japonicus
GCACAGATAATTACTGAAGAGACATGGGAGGAGAAATGTCAAAAGATTACAAATAAATGGGGGGGATATAAGGAATGGGTGGAAAGGGGAGAAGCCAATCCAAATATCCAAATACGAATGAAGAATCTGTGCACATGGTTAAAAATATGAAAATACTACAAGGAGGGAGGGGGGAGGGAGTGGGGTAAAATGATTGTATAATGATTTAATGTAAGATAATGTATATAAACTTCAATAATAAATTTTTTTTAAAAGTTAAAAAAATAAATAAATAAAAAGACACACACCCATAAACAAGGAATCGTTACAGTCATCAATACAGATTTTTACAACATACATCAAGAGTCATAACAAACTAAGTTATAACTAAATCCGATCACCTATACATAGATGCTATGTGAGCTATGAATCCCATAGAAATGAGTCAAGTTTAAAAGATAACATCTTCAGGAGTCTGCTGCTCTGATTCACAAGAGGAGTCTCGACAGTACTTTCCAAAACCTCAGACCCAGCCAAAGTGGAACCACTTGTGCCTAATTAAGCCTTGGTGTATCCTGGGGGTGGTGGTGGGGAGAAATCTACAGAAATGACATTGACTACTCCATCAGCTGGACTATCCGATGCTCCCCTTGATGTCCAAGGACAAGCTAGTCCTTCTGCAGGCATTCTGGGTATTAGCTGAGTCCAGTGGCACCTTTCAGGCCAACAAAGTTTTGTCCCCGCAGGCCCTGTCCCACCCTGCCCTCCTGGGTATTCCCAACACCTGCGGGGGGCGGCTTTTCTCTCTCTCTCTCTCTCTCTCTCTCTC
>NW_015161062.1:8081-10582 GCF_001447785.1 Gekko japonicus
TCTCTCTCTCTCTCTCTTTCTCTCTGCTCAACTGCCACCACCACCACCTGAACTTTTTTTTTTAAACTGCCCCCAAAGGGGCAGGGTTTTATTACATTTTCCACATAACATACACAAACAATCATAACATATACATACACATACATACATACAAACAGATACATGGAGGTTATTTTCAATTTTTACCAATATTTATACTGGTGCCTATTCCACCTTAATAACAATTTCTCATGAACGGTGTAAGCAACTTTTCTGTCTCTATCATCCTAGCAGGTATATATTTCATTTAGTATACTCTTAGTTTGTCTCTTGCAAGCTTGCCTACATAAAATCGTGACCAAGTATTCTGGAATGTCGAATCTGTTGCGCCTTTTATCAATAAAGTCAATTTATCCAATTCCGCAGCCTCCAAGATTTTATTTACGAGTTCTCATTTTGTTGGTATCTCCGGTAATTTCCAATATTTTGCATAGAGGATTCTTGCAGCCGTTGTTAAAAAAACAATCAAATAACGACCATCTTTGTTAGAATTCTCAGGTAGAATATTCAACAACAAAGTCTCTGGTGTAAATTGTACTCCCGTCCCTAGTACCTTTTGCAAGGTTTCATGTACCATTACCCAATATTTCTTGAGTGGCTTTGCATGCAGAACCTCCCATCCCTGTGGCATGTTTCCAAGTAGCTGGTCTATGGTGAACATGAGACAGATGTGATGGTGGGTTTGTCCCTCAGAGATCCTGAAGGAGATGTTTCGGAGCTTCTAAGGGTCAGGTCACATGGACATTTAGTGCGGGCTTCGCTGCTGATCCAAATGATTCCTGCAAATCTTCCTGATGGTGCTGCGGCTGTCTGGGCTGTAGCGAGTGCTGCTACTTGGCTGCCCGCGCGGCTTTGAGATTAGCAGGATGCCTTGGATGCAGGCAAGGCCGGGCGACGGGGATGCCCAAACAGTCTGAGTCCATTAGGTTGTTTTTCACCCTTGGCTGTTAGACGGGTAGGGAGGTTTGCTAACAAGCCTGGAGGAAAATGCCCTGCTCCTTTAAGACGCGAGGCTCCTTGTGTGGAAATGGGCACTTGGCGCTTTTCATGGCAGGCAGGAGAGCAGCCTCACCTGGTAAACAGCATCCAATTAAACCTTTATTAAAGGGACAAGACAGTTTCTACTCTGCGCCAATTAGTAGCCCTGGATGGAGGTTATTATTCCTTTTACCCCTTGCCGCAAATATGTTTGTTAATGTCTTTAGTTTTTATAATTGCAAGTAAGAAATTACTGTAATGGAAAAATAAAAAAATAATAGGCATAGTTTTCAGCAAAGGACAAAAGCCGCCATTAAAGCCTTCTGCCTCCTCAGAATCCATTTTAAATCTCCCTGGCCTCTGTCTTAAAGTGCCTTCAGATTATTTTTTTGTGTGGGGCCTAAATCCTTTTTGTTGGGGGTCTCGGCATGCCTGGGTATATTTTTAATCAGTTCCTTTTATCTGGGGGGAGGGAGGGAAGAAGAGAAAACGGCCGCTATTCATCTTTGCTGCAAAGTGTGTTCATTTGTAGAGTTTTTTTCCTATCATGATTTTGTAACTGTGCACTTAAAATGATAAAAAGATGGGGGGGGGGAGAAAACTCTCATTTGTTGGAAGGGTACGTATGAGAAAGGAAGAACCAAAGCCTCCCACCCATCCTGGGGGAAAGGAACTGATTCAAAATCCAGCTGGGAATGGCAGGGACCAGCTCCATGCGTCACCAGGAAGTAAAGTAATTAGGCATGGAATAGCACAGGGACTGGACAAGTGAGGTCAAGAGACAAGTGTAGGGAGACCTTTGCTGAATGGGGCTGTCTTCCAAATAAGCATGTTAAGAGCCTGTCCTTTGGGGGCCAGTCCTTGCCAGGTTTTCACTTGTTTATGGAGAGTATAATGCCACAGCCAGTGTGGTGAAATGGTTAGATCAGGGGTGTCAAACGTGCGGCCCAGGGGCCGGATCAGGCCCCCAGAGGGCTTCTGTCAGGCCCGCAGTGGAACTGGCTGTCTTCTGCTTCTTCTTCCAGTTCTGCCGCTGCTGCGTCACCGTAGGTTTGCCGCTTACAGATACGCACCTGAACAGCATACTCAAGATTGCAACACCGCAGGCATTTCGACGCAGTAATTCAGAGCAAGAGGCGTCAGTTATCAGACGCTGTTAAATAAACAAAATATTGCAAGAGTGCTAATGTTTTAAGCATGCTTTTATTTTAAGAAAAAAAAACCCCGCTTTGTGTGTGTGTCCTTTATAAAGTTTATGCTTTATAATGCTCCTGCCAACCTAGCAGTTCGAAAGCAAGAAATTGCAAGTAGATAAATAGGTAATTGCAAGTAGATAAATAGGAAGGTAACAGCGTTCCGTGTGCCTTGGTGTTTAGTCATGCCGGCCACATGACCACGGAAACGTCTTCGGACAGCGCTGGCTCTTCGGCTTTGAAACGGAGATGAGCACCGCAACCCTAGAGTCGGATTCGACTGGCTTTCGA
>NW_015161062.1:11174-13017 GCF_001447785.1 Gekko japonicus
CGCCCTGAGCCTTTGGGAGGGCGGGATAGAAATCGAATAAATAAATAAATATAAATAAATAAAGTCTAATAAAATTAAAATAAAGAAAGAAAGACACTTTGGAAGAGACAGCGCAGTTGGCATAGAGTCTCTAGTGTCTGATGGCAAATCTCATAAACTAGTCATATGTGGTATCTGAATATCCCTGTATCTCCCTGAAGCCCTATATGGTCGGGGGCCTGCCTACCTGAGGGACCGCCTTTCCCCATATGTGCCCCAGAGAGCACTACGGTGTCAGGGTCACAAAACTCAGACCATCCCAGGCCCTAAGGATGCCAGGCTTGCTGTCACCAGGGCCAGGGCTTTTTCAGTGGTGGCTCCATACTGGTGGAATAAGTTCCAGGAGGAGATCAGGGCCCTGTGGGATCTTTTGCAGTTCCACAGGGCTTGCAAGATGGAGCTCTTCCACCAGGCTTTTAACTAGGAGCTGCCCACCACTACCACCACCATCAGCGGTAGTGGGCTGGCCTGGGTTTGAGATTAGTTACACCGTCATGTGATGCTGAAAGTTTTACTGAGCTGGAAAT
Source organism: Gekko japonicus (assembly GCF_001447785.1). Taxonomy (NCBI): domain Eukaryota; kingdom Metazoa; phylum Chordata; class Lepidosauria; order Squamata; family Gekkonidae; genus Gekko; species Gekko japonicus. The sequence continues at coordinate 11,741 of NW_015161062.1, forward strand.
CGGGTGTCATATCATATAATGACATCATATGATATGCCATCGTATCAATGAAGAAAGGCTACTTCAGTTAGCACTTTAATTATTTTAAATATTTAAAATGTTTTAACTGTTTTTATGTGTTCTATATAGAATTCTGTGCCAATGAGTACTGCCCTGAGTCTGTTCCAGGGAGGGCAGGATAAAAATGGAAATAAATAAACTTCTTTGACCTTCAATTTGACCTTATTGTAATTTTAGTGTATTTATTGGTTTTATTGTGTTTTAACTCTGTAAGCCGCCTTCAGCCAGTTCATACCGGTAAGGCGGGATACAAATTGAAAGGAAATAAATAAAAAAATAAAATATATAGTTCACAAATACTTGGCGGATCACTCCCTCCTGTGTACTTGGGCACCTATTGGGTAATGGCCAGGTTTCTGATGGGCCTCCCTGTGTGGGAGCACATCCAGCCTGTGCTGAAAGCATTGCACTAGCTGCCGATAGCATACCAAATTCGCGTCAAGGTGCTGGTTCTCACCTATAAAGCCCTATATGGTCAGGAGCCGACATACCTGAGGGACCACCTTTCCCCATATTTACCCCAGCGAGCACTGCATTCAAGGTCCCAAAATCGATCTACCCTCTTGGGCCCCAAAGACGTCAGACTGGCAATAACCAGGGCCAGGGCCTATTCGGTGGTGGCTCCATACTGGTGGAACAAGCTCCCGGAAGAAATCAAGGCTCTGCGGGAACTCTTATAGTTCCGCGGGGCCTGCAAGACGGAGCTCTTCCACCAGGCTATTGGTTAAGGAGCCGCCACCACTAACAACATCATCACGAATATCACCACCAACAACTATTGAGAAAGACAGAGCCCTGCTCCCTGGCTCCATCATGTTTACATCCTGTGCCTGCCGCATGTATATGACAGAGATCAAGAAGCTGATGAAGAATATATTAGCGTTGCCGTTATCTCTAAGTATTTAGTTTACATCTAGCTAGCACTTTATGACATGGGATTGTTTTTAGATGGTTTTATCTGTGTTATAATCGATACTCCCTCTAAGCTGTGGCGTCTTGTGAGCAAAAATCCTACTTTGTGAGCTAGCGGCATTAAAAGTCGCGAGTGAGCGATTTGGCTGCTGCATAAATGAGTCTGCTCTGGAGCCCCCCTTCCTGAGCGAAGACAAAAAAAAAGTGTGAGCCGGAGGCTAAAAAACTGTAAGCTAGCTCACACTGACTCAGCTTAGAGGGAACACCGCTGAGGCCCCTCACTGCTGGACCTCCTGAGGGCACCT
>NW_015161063.1:0-4744 GCF_001447785.1 Gekko japonicus
GCTGCCCACCTCCATCTGTCTTCATGGAAGGAACCACAGTATTCCAAGAGTGGTCTCACCATGGATTTGTATAAGGGACCTCTGATAACAGCAGTTTTACTCTCTATTCCTGTTTTAATTACGGCCAGCATGGAATTGGCCTCTTTCACAGCCGCCGCACGCTGGGTCGATGTTTTAATTGAACTATCTGCTGCCTCCTCAAGTTCTCGGTATGTTGCTGCCAGTTGAGATCCCGTCAGTGTATATCTGGTGGGAATTATCTGCCCCAGTATGCATTGCTCTACTTTTGCTCACATTGAATCTCATTTGCCATTTCAATTCCCATTCCCCCAGTTTGAAGAGATCCATTTGGAGCTCTTCACAATCCGTTTTTGTCTTAATCACCCTAAATGACTTGGTGTCATCTGCAAACTTGGCTACCTCATTACCCACCCCTAAATCTGGATCATTGATGAACAAGTTGGCAAGCAGAAGTCCCAGTGCAGAACCCTGAGGGACCCTGCCGCTCACATCCCACTATTACGAGAACTGGCCATTTATTCCCACTCTCTGCTTCCTATTTTTAGCCACTTTCCCATCCATAAAAGGACTTGTCCTCTCACCCATGACTCTGAAGTTTGCTCGGGAGTCTTTGTGGGGGGACATTGTCAGAAGCCTTCTGGGAATGCACAGAAAGGATGTCTACCGGCTCACTCCTCTCCACACGTTTATTGACATTTTCAAAGAACTGTAAAAGAAAGGTTAGTGAGGCAGCATTTGCCTTTGCAGAAGCCATGTTGGTTTTTAATCAGCGGGGCTTGTCTGAAAGGGCAGTTTGGTAGCTGCAGTTTTATTCTCTGTCCCCGTCCTAATTATGGCCAGCATGGAATCTGCCTTTTTTTTCTTACGCAGCAGCTACACACCAGGTTGACATTTTCATCTAGCTATCTTCTGCCACCCCAAGGTCCCTTCCTAATTGTCTAATCTGGACACTGCAGAAATAGGGGAACTGATGCACTCCCTACAAGCAAAAATAAGATATAAAACATGATAGACAGAATGTGTCCATGACAATTCCAAGCAGTTTGGTAGGCCACATACCTTTTCCCTGCAAGTCTGAGACCAGCAACGGACAGTATCAGACATCTTCTCTGCCAGAGGCACAGTTAGATCTGAATCCAGAAGCACCTTGGAAACCAACCAGTGTTTCAGGGTATAAGCTTTCAAGAGTCATAGGTCCTTTCATGAGATACAAGTAAGAATGGAGATCTCTGAATCTTTATATACCAGTCAGAAGGTTGGAGGGTGTTATAAAGAAGGAACTCTACATGCCAAGGTCCAATGGATATTGTAATCAGTTTAATTAGAGCAGTGGGGAAACACTTGGGGGCAGAAAACTAGCATCTGTACTGAGATAATAATCCTGTGTCTGTATTGAGCCCTGGCGTGGTCCATTGTTTTGAATTTGCGAATGAATTCAAGTTCCGTAATCTCATGTTGTAATCTCCCCTTGAAGTTGCTTTGTTTAAGGACTACCACTCTTAGGTCAGCAATGCAATGGCCTGGAAGATTAAAATGTTCTCCCACTTTTGGGGGGTGGGGGGATGTTGTGGTTTTTAATGTCGGATTTATGCTTATTTATTCTTTTGCATATGGACTGGCCTGTTTGTCCAATATAGAGAGTGGAAGCAGACCGCTGACATTTGATGATGTATCTGATGCTGGAAGATTAACAAGTGAATGGACCTGAGATGGTATGGCTGGTGTTGTTAGGTCCAGTGATTGTGTTGCCAGAGTGACTATGGGGACAGAGTTGGCATCTTAGTTTGTTACAATCCCTGGTCCTAGAGTCCGTGTTCATGTTCATGTTAGAAAGGGCATTGCGGTGGGTAAGAAGTTGTTTAAGTGTCAGAGGCTGTCTGTGGACAGGAAAAAAAATAGTCTCCCAATGCCTGTGAGAGGGGAGCGTCATTGCTCAGCATCGGTTGTAGGTCCTTAATGGTATGTTCAACAGGTTTGAGCTAAGAGCTATATGGAACCGCCAGTGGTCTATTGTTGTTTCTTCTGGGCCTGTCTTGTAGCAGGTTATCCCTTGGTATTATTCTGGCCTTGTTGATCTGTTTCCTTACTACATCAGTTGGGTAATTCCAAGAATGCCTGATGTAGATACTGCAGGTAAGAATCTCTGTGTGAGGGATTGGAACAGATGTAGATGTAACGTATAGCTTGGCTATAGACAATAGATTTTTGGTGAGTTTAGGATGGTGACTGAAGGCAGTAGGTTTCTGGAATAGGTTGGTTTTTATACTTCCATTATGTGTTTGTTCAGTGGTGTCTAGGAATGTATTGCTCGCGTGGATTGGGTCCTGGATATTCCCTCTAAACTGTGGAGTCTTGTGAGCAAAAATTCTAATTCGTGAGCTACTGGCATTAAAATTGTGAGCGAATGATTTGGCTACTGCATAAATTAGATTGCTCTGGAGCCATGCTTCCTGAGCTAAGATTAAAATCAGTGAGCTGGAGGCTAAAAAACTGTGAGCTAGCTCACACTAACTCAGCTTAGAGGGAACACTGGTCCTAATCAAGTTGATGGTGGGGTGGAAGTCACCGAAGGCCTGGTGAAATTCCCCCAGTGCTTTCCCCCCCATATGTCTAAATGATGAAAATGTCATCAATAAATCTCAGGGACAAGAGAGGAGTTAATGGATAGGAGCGCGGAGGAAGCACTGCTGCATGTTAGCCATGAAAATGTTGGCATGTTTACATTTATGTTTACATTTTATCTGTGATCTAGTTGATTGTAGACAATTGTAACTGCAGATGGTTATAGAAGTGTGATTTACATGGTTGTAGATTATTGTTGTTGTTGTTCAGTCGCACAGTCGAGTCCGACTCTTCGCGACCCCATGGACCACATCATGCCAGGCCCTCCTGTCTTCCGCCGTCCTCTGAAGTTGGCTCAATTTCATGTTCATTGCATCGATGACACTGTCTAACCATCTCATCCTTTGCCGTCCCCGTCTTCTTTGACCTTAAGTCTTTCTCAGATTATTGTAGTCTATGCTTTATGTTTGTGTGTTTGTAAGATGAAATTTAAAAACTTATTTTTTTTAAAAAAAGAAAATGTTGGCATATTGTGGTGCCAGGTCTACGGCTGTGCCAATGAGACAAAGGAGTAGATCGTAACCAAATCTGAAGTAGTTGCAGGTGAAGACAAACTGGCAGAGCTTGAGAACGAGGCCTGTCGCGGTGTTGTTAGAGATGCTGTTCCGAATACCTTGTAGCCCATCTTTGTGGGAGACGGTGGGTGACAACAGCCATGGTCACCAAAATAGTGTTTCCTTAAAGATTGTTAACAGTGTACTTTTCCCTGGAAGTCTGTGCTGTCACACCATGAGAGCTGGTGTGGTGTAGTGGTTAAGAGCTGCAGACTCTAATCTGGAGAACCAGGTTTGATTCTTGTTAAGTCGCTCGCTTAACAAAGCAGTCGGAGAGTGATTCAGGAAGAACACAACTTTAATCTTCAACTCGAACACAACTCCAACACGGACCTTTACTAGAGTACCCCAAGATTTCAGAAAGGGTTTAGGCCTCTGTAGCCCACACTGGATAATAGTACCTAAACTATGGCAATGAAATCTCCTTAAAGCCTTTGAAAACTTCCTCCTCCACTTTTCACACTCTGCCCGATAATTCGTCTTTGTCACAGCTCTGCAGAGTTTCTCTCTCCCCCTCCCTTCTCTGCATGGCATACTTTATGGATGGTCTCTGGAAGCTGTCAGCATTTAAATTCCATGAAAGGTGGCTGTTACTATTCTCGGCCTCGATCAGTAGTAATTTTTCATGGGCCTGTAAAGTGATAGAGTTGACAGTGAGCTCATGGTGCAGGAAAGTGGGGTGTCACTGCCAAGATTTTGAACCAGTTCACATCATCAGCGTTGGGCGCTTGATGCCTGCCTTTGGTGATTGGGCCGCGCACAGGCTGGATCTGAAAATTTTTGAATGTCCGGGATGTAATACTACTTTCTCCGTATGAAGAAAACAGGGTGTGGAGCAGTTCTGCTGGAAGCCAGACTCACCGCATCCCCAGCATGCTGTTCAGTATGAGTGCTCATTGTAACCAGAGTAACCAGAGTAGTGGAGGTCCACCAGTGTCTTAGAGCAAAACATTGGCAGGAGTGGCTAAATGTGTGAGGCCTAGGAGTACCCCATATGAAGGGAATGTCATATAGTATTCATGGAACACAGCTGTTGGCAGTCACTAAGTTGACAGAGTTGGCACCTCTTGTCTGACGATTTTAACTGGAAATGCTGGGGATCAAACCTGGGATATCCGGCATGCTAAGCAGGTGCTTCACCACTGAGCCACAGTGCCTCCTGATGGACAGCTTTGAGAAGGAGGAGGAGGAGGAGATTGGATTTATACCCCGCCCTTCACTACCCGAAGAAGTCTCAGAGCGACTTACAATTTCCTTTTCCTTCCCCTCCCTACAACAGACACCCTGTGAGGTAGGTGGGGCTGAGAGAGCTCTTTCGAGAAATGCTCTTGAGAGAACTTGTGACTGACCTAAAGTCACACTGGCAGCTGCATGTGGAGGAGAGGGGAATCAAACCCAATTCTACCTGATTAGAGTCTGCTCTCTGAACCACTACACCAAACTAGCAAGAGTTGACTTCCACGAAGGCTGTTCTGTAGGGTAAGCAGCAGAGGTCGATTCGGGGGGATCGCGAGGGATCGCTGTTCCCCCGGGTGAGGTGCGGGGGG
>NW_015161063.1:5590-8361 GCF_001447785.1 Gekko japonicus
TGTAGCCACTGGCATTAAAGCTGTGAGTGAGTGATTTGGCTACTGCATCAGTTTGCCTCTGGAGCCCTCCTTCCTGAGTGAAGAGAAAAATATGTGAGCCAGAGGCTTAAAAGCTGTGAGCTAGCTCACACTAACTTAGCTTAGAGGGAACACTCCTGGTAACTGGAATGTGAATAGCTACATATTTTGTACTTCATCTATTACCAAACAGCTTTCCTTTTTGGCACTCTGGTACTAGGTCTTCACTGATGTGCTTGTTGTTGCTTTTCTCTCAAAAAACCAGTTACTGAAAATAGATAAAATTGTGTTGAACTTCTATCCTTTTTACCTGACATGGGTGGTTTGCTTGTTTTCCCCCACATGTGCCATCAGATAGGCTCGCCAGCTCTGAGTTGGCAATACCTTGGAGATTTTGGGGGTGGAGCCTGAGTGGTGGGTTTAGATTCAGAGGAATTAACTGTGTTAGTCTGTTGCTGCAAAATAGTCCAAGAGTTCAAATAGCACCTTTAAGACTAACAAATACCACCTTTAAGACTACCCTTTATGACTAAGACTAACTGAGTGGTGGGTGTGGCCTTATGACACACTTCCGGTGATGGCAGGGGGTGTGGCCTTATGACACACTTCCGGTGATGTCAGGAAGTGTGGCCTTATGACACACTTCTGGTGGTTCAGGGGGTGTGGCATATGCTAGTGAGTTATGCTAATGAGGTCCTCTAGCTCTTTTTCTACGAAACGACCCCTGGTAAGCAGAATCATGCTTCAGGTCAATGTAGACTTTTAATTAAGGTTACAGGGATGGGAATTTTTTTTAAACAATCCATTTAAGTGTCCATTTGTAAAAGGAATTGTTTGAATCATTGGTGGGTACCTTTGGGTGAACATGACAGGAAAGCTCTACCCAAGATGGACAATGTGACGGAAGTTTCCATATGGTGGGGCTACCACAGGAGGGACTGGCTTCTGCAGACCCATCCAAGTTAGGGTTACCAAGACCGAGTGGAAAATTCTGGAGATCTGAGGACAGAGCCTGAGGAGGGCGGAGTTTGGGGAAGGGAGGGATGGGATCAGTGTTCCTTCTAAGCTGCGTTAGTGTGAGCTGGCTCACAGTTTTTTAGCCTCCGGCGCACACTTGTCTTAGTTCAGGAAGAGCAAACTAATTTATGCCACGGCCAAGTCGCTCGCTCACAACTTTAATGCCAGTAGCTCGCAAAAAGCCGAACTTTTGCTCTCGAGACTCCACAGCTTAGTGGGAGCGTTGGATGGGATGCCGCAGAGTCCAGCCTTCAAAGCTTGCACCTCCTCCAGGGGAACTGCCCTCATTAGGGCGGAGATTAGTCTGGTCGGGCCATTAACTCCAGGCCCAACCTGGAGGTTGGCAGCCCTAGTTCCATGAGTAGAGGCCGTTCCCTGTAGCAGAATGGTCCTGACCCTCCTGTGTTTCTCCATTAATGGAACGTGGGGTTGCAAAATACCTAGAGATTTTGCGGGTAGAGCCTGAGGAGGGCGGGGTCTGGGGAGGGGAGGAGAAGGACATCATGTGGGCGAAATGCCACAGAGGCCGCCTTCCAAAGCGGCCATTTTCTCCAGGTGAGCTGCTCTCCATTGCCTCAAGATCAGTTTTTATCCCAGGAGATCTCAAGCCCCCACCAGTTTTATTCATTTAATCATTCAAAAAGAATTTATATCTCATTCTGTTTATCATTCAATCCTTGAGGCAGTTTCCTTTTTGTTTTTTTTTAGAATTTTTTCAATAAACAAGACAAGCAAAAACAGACATAACACATACACATAAAATGTGGGTTACATCTACTTATCTATGGCCCCAGTCACACGGGCAGGAAAATGCGAGGGGGAAGCGTGGCTGTTTGCCCCGGAGCAAAATAATGCACGGTTGCGCGATCAGACGTCCCGTCGAGGTTTCGTCGAGGTCCCGTGGCTAGGGGGGAGGTGCCGATCACACAACCATCCTGCAGCGCGGCAAAGAAGCGGTGCAGTGCGGCGCGATCACACCAGCAATCGCTAGGCGTCGCTTCCGTGGCAAACGGGATGGATTTTTTTTTTAACTGAAGTTTGTGCATACGCATGACTGAGGAATCGTATCTGCACATCCGAAGGCGGGTGGTGGGCTTACCGGAGAGGACGACAGACGCTTCCGGACCCCAACAGAGCTTCGAGGCATAGTCAATGGAGGGGGAGGTGGGCCCCCTCGTCACAGCCACTCTAACTGCCTGCGCGACAGTGGCCATAGCGACCCTCTAGAGGCGGCAAGCCTGGCTGCAGCAGGAGGGGGCCTCTTTGTGCGCATGCGCCGTTGGGGCACGGGAGCTCTACGCTTCCCAGATGTGGCGGTGAGATCACACCCGGAAAATCCGCCTATCTTCCGTCTTTCTAGCGTGGCTAATGTTCCGTGTGACCGCAGCCTAAATCAGCCAGCTGTCACCTCCTGCAATGTTCACTATAATTATTATCACCAAATAGTTTTACATAAGTATTTTGCATATGTCTATATTGTTTTTTATAATAGTCTTCCAACCATTTATAAAATCTTGACCATGTATTATGAAATCTTCCTTCTTCTTGTCCTCTCAAAATTAAAGTTAATTTGTCCATCTCAGCCATTTCAGGAATTTTGTATATCAGTTCTTCTTTTGAAGGTAGCTCGCTTTTTCTCCAATACTTAGCATATAAAATTCTTGCAGTAGTCACTACATGTATGATAAGGTAAAAATCTTGTCTTTTACAATTTTCTGGCATTACATTCAATAGAA
>NW_015161063.1:8542-12223 GCF_001447785.1 Gekko japonicus
AATATCTGGAGTCATATACCATCTAATTCTTGAGGCAGTTTCCAATGGGGGGTCGGCAAATCTGAGATGACAAGATATTGCCTAATTCTACAATTAAATTTTCTTCTTGTGCAATTTAGAGGAGAAAGACAGCTAAGAAGAACAGCCGTAGATGGTGCATTCAGAAATCTATTCAGGGTGAGGGGCAGAGGGGGACCTGCAAACAGGCCTAAAATCATTTTTAGGGGTTTATCACTAGAAACTTGCTTTTCAAAGTGTTATTTTAGAAATTCTGAAGGAAACCAACTGAGAAAATGGCTAGGTAATTTTTTTTTCATAGGAAATCATTAAAAGTTACTCATATTATTACATTTAACAGTAGTATTGAAGTGAAATTAGTAGAAAACAACAACACCCAATCCTGTACCTAGCGCAACATAAAACCTGTTATTTGTAGTTCATCTTCAGTTTGTTTTCACTATTGAGTGATGAATGATTTCACAAAGGAGCCCTTGTTAAACCCGGAGTTCAGCAAATTAATTCACTGTAAAGGCTATGATACAACATATCATTATGTTTATCATTTTTATATTGGTTGTAGCGTTTCTGTTGCTGATTTGGGGGGGGAATTCCAGCTGAAATTCAGAGCATATTCAGAGAGTATTCTGGAGCAAAAATTAGAATTGAAAGAGAAGGTCTATAAATAGAACACCCGTCAAGGTTTCGAGGCTACTTCCTATATTCAGGAGATTGTAATACATCGCTTGCCTTGTAGTAGGTCTTGTAGTATATAATTGAGATAGTAGGAAGCACACATCCACTAGGGCAGGAACGTCAAACATGTGGCCCGGGGGCCAGATCAGGCCCCCAGAGAGCTTCTATCAGGCCCGCAGTGGAACTGGCTGTCTTCTGCTTCTTCTTCCAGTTCTGCTGCTGCTGCGTCATCGTAGGTTTGCAGCTTACCGATACACACCTGAACAACATACATAAGATTGCACGTGGTCAGAAGACTATTAGCCAATCACCAGGTAATACCAAACCACTTGAGCACCTGTCAAACAGGTTTGCATGAGATTTTTTACTAGACTGCTCATGTATGGAAGGAATACCTGCCAATGAGTCCATCTGGGTCCATAGGAATGAGTCCATCAAAACAAAAAAGTCTCTCTGTTTGCTGCTGGCAAATGGGTCGTCAGCTGAAACCAGCACATGTTCGAGCGTCTAATGTCAGCCGGGCCTTTTTCTTCCTATATATTTGTGGCACAACGGCCACACTACCAGCGGCCATACTACAGCAGCAGCCCCGTACATGGAACGTTCCCTAGGGGAACGAGGCAGCCGCTAAGACAATCTGAGATCACAGTTTCCTAAAACCAAGTAGAAGTGACAGTTCGTATCTTCACACAATCCTCAGTGAGAAAGGAGGACTATAAATAAAGTAAGTAAAGTAAATGAATTCTCCCTCTCTCTCGTGGAAGGCTGCAGAGGAAGCATCCTGCCTTGAAAAATGGGCAACGGAAGCTTCGAATGCTTTTCTTCCCAGCTCCCAGAAAGATCCTCTCACTGGCACACAGGCCTGCTAGAAGACTAGGACAGAAAGGTCTTTCTTTTCTCACACCAGCTCCCATTAGGTGGCACTTTAGAGTGCTCCTTCAGTTGCCTGCCGCCACCTCGGACCCAGTGTTGCCAAGAGATACGACACCCAAGGGTCTATAGTAGTGTCCGGTGAGCAGTCTCAGGCGTGGGTAAGGAACAATGCTCCCTCTAAGCTGTGGAGTCTTGTGAGCAAAAATTCTACTTTGTGAGCTCCTGGGATTAAAGTTGTGAGCGAGCGATTTGGCTACTGTGGAAATTTGTTTGCTCTGGAGCCCTCCTTCCTGAGCAGAGACAAAAATGTGTGAGCCAGAGGCTAAAAAACTGTGAGCTAGCTCAGACTAACTCAGCTTAGAGGGAACACTGGTAAGGGATTCAGGTAACGCCTCTTAACGAAAACAGCCTTACTACTACAAGGCACAAAAGTAGGGCTGGTTCCACAATTCAGTCTTTTTTGCAATGAAATGTCAGCCATTCTGTTCCTCCGTTGGGGTGCAAGCGGAATTGAAAAGGGGATTCTACTGGCAAGATCCTACTATATGGCTGAGTTATAGACTGGCAGTTTGAAGCGGGAGGGAGTCGTGGCAAAAAAGACCCGGAACAAACGGTTCCGGGTTTTCCCGGTCACACTGCACTGACTGATGTGGGAGCATACCGGGAAGGAGGCGCAAGGGAGCATTCACACTGTTGGCCTGGAGGCGCGGCTGTAAGCAGCTTTTTCTGGTAATCCGGTTATGTGCGCTTATGCGCTCATGCACATCCCTACTGGATCGCGGCTTTTCGCATTCACACTTCCGGGAAGCGGGATGGATGCGAGATAATCGTGCTTTCCAAGGTTTGATAACACTTTCACCTGATATCTTTAAACTCGGGAGGGAAGCATTACAAGACGGGTTGAGTACAGCTGGGGAACACCTGACAGATGTGCCTGTGTGAACCGGCCCCTTTAACCCGTTTGTGAAACGTTTCTGGCTCGTGCCTATATCGGGGCAAACTGCCCGTCTGAACTCGGCCTATGGCTATGTAGAAATAACCCCCCCCCCCAGCAGGAGTCTTGCTTGTCCTTGAAATTTCCCCTTTTCCTGTTGTTTTCAAGCTAATTCGTAACTTCGTCTTTTCTCAAGGCTTGCCAGATCTTTTGTGCATTTAGGAATAAATGCCTGGTTAGCTGTTCTTGTGGTTTTTGTTGTTCAGTCGCACAGTCGAGTCCAACTCTTCGCAACCCCATGGACCAGCTCCCGCCAGGCCCTCCTGTCTTCCGCCGTCCTCTGAAGTTGGCTCAACTTTATGTCCGTTGCATCTATGACACTGTCTAACCATCTCATCCTTTGCCGTCCCCGTCTTCTTTGACCTTCAGTCTTTCTCAGCATCAGGGTCTTCTCCAGTGAGTGCTCCCTTCTCATTGGGTGGCCAAAGTCTTTGAGCTTCAGTTTCATTATCTGGCCTTCCAGGGAACAGTCAGGGTTGATTTCTTTCAGGATTGACTGATTTGATCTCCTTGCAGTCCAAGGGACTCTCAAGAGTCTTCTCCAGCACCATAGTTCAAAAGAATCTATTCTTCGGCGCTCGGCCTTCCTTATAGTCCAACTCTCGCAGCCATACATGACTACTGGGAATACCATTGCTTTGACCATGCGGACCTTTGTTGGCGGGTTGATGTCTCTGCTTTTTATCATGCTGTTTAGGTTGTGGTGGGGGGAGCCTAAGTGGTTGTTTTAGCTTGTCAGTTACCACGAGGCCCAGCCGCCCTCCTTGCCCACTGCCACTTGGACAGGTAGTAGGAGGGGGGGGAATGAAAGATTAACATCAGCATCATCTGCACCGCAGCATCATTTCCGAGCTCATGGTTTTATCCCCAGAGTTTCCAGCAGTTTCTGGAACTATCTGATGTCACTTACAGGTTTTCCCTGAGAGCCCTAGTTACCACTCATCTTTGTTTTAAAAAGAATGTTACTGCTAAACTCTTACCAATTAACCCTCATAATTTGTTAGACCCAAAGCAACCCTCATAATTTGTTAGACCCAAAACACACATACAATTTTAGTCTCCCCCCCTTCCCAAAATGAGATAATCAAATATTTATTCATGAGTATCAGAAGTCCGACAAA
>NW_015161064.1:0-13035 GCF_001447785.1 Gekko japonicus
ACAAGGCAGTGATCCATGAGGGGGATAACGCTGATACATAAGCCTAATTCTGACGAGGAGGAAATAAAAAACTACAGGCCCATCTCTTTATTGAATACGGACTATAAACTCTTTGCAAAGATTTTGGCTAACAGGATGAAAAAAGTATTAATTCATATAATATATAAAGATCAGTCGGGTTTTTTTTACCCAAGAGAAGGATACAAAATAATACAAGAAATATAATCAATGTGTTAGAATATTATGAACTGCAGCCACGAAAGCAAATGACGTTAATACTTCTAGACGCAGTAAAAGCATTTGATAATATCAATTTGGCATTTATGCTTCAAAAATTAACTGCGTGGGAATGTGGAAATAATTTTTATGCAATGATAGAAGCCATATATACTAAGCAGAGTGCCAAAATTCTAATCAATGGAGAAGCATCACAAAATATTCCAATCCAGAAAGGGACAAGGCAGGGGTGCCCGTTATCCCCATTGCTATTTATATTTACACTAGAATCACTAATTGATAAAATAAGAGATAATGAATTAATTAAGGGTTTGAGAGTTAAAGGAGAAGTATACAAAGTACAGGCATTTGCAGATGGCTTGATCTTCATAGTAGAAGACAGAACAGTCATTACCATACTTAATAAAAGATATACAGGAATTTGGAGAGTTAGCTGGATTTAGGATTAATTTTCAAAAAACTAAAATTATAACTAAGAACTGCCCTCATGATGTGATTCAAAAAATAAAAGAGGTGTCCAAAATGGAAGTAGTACAGAAAGCAAAATATTTAGGAGTCTGGATTTCAGGCAACACCTCAACGTTATATGAAAGTAATTATATAAAACTATTAAACTATTTAAAAGAGATTTAAACCATTGGGAGAATAAACATCTTTCGCTACTGGGTAGAATAGCGACAGTGAAAATGAATATTCTACCAAGATTTCTATTTTTGGCGCAAAATCTACCGATACTTAAAAACTATAAATTCTTTAAATAGTTAGAGAAAATGGTAAATAAGTGTATATGGCAGTCAAAAAACCCGAGAATAAGAATTAAAGACCTCCAAGATAGTAAGGAAAGAGGAGGATTTGCATTACCCAATTGGCAGTTATATTATTTCGCTGCTGCGTTGACATGGATTAAAGAGTGTGTAGAATTAAAAGAGGTGAGAACGTTGGCGTTAGAAGGGGCTGATTTAGTAATGGGCTGGCACGCGTACCTATGGTATGGAAAAGACAAAATACATACCAACTTCCATACACACATAATAAGAACGGCCCTTATAAAAGTGTGGAATATAATAAAACGTAAACTCTATACCCTTTGTAGATATCTCCACTTGAAGCATTTACAAAACCGTCACTGATAATAGGGAGAATTAAAGTATCGTATGGTGACCTTTTAAACAAAAAAGCTGAGCTGAAAAAAGATGAGATATTAAAAATACAAAACATAGATTTGTCTTGGTGGGACAAATTGTATTAAAATCAAGATATGGAGCGGATAAAAAAGTAGGATTCTATAATTCCTTAAATGAAATGGATAAACTTTGGCTCTCTTCCAGCGATAAGTTAATTCAGAAATTATATAAAAAGTTACTAGAAGAGGGGCTACAAGAAGAGACTATTAAGAACTCAATGGTCGCATGGGTAAAAGAACTAGGTTATACTATAGAAGTCGATCAATGGGTAAAAACATGGAAATCAATAAAATACATGAGAGCTACGGCTTATAAAGAAAACATATACAAAATGTTCTACAGATGGCATTGGACACCGGTGAGAGTCGCTAAATGTTTCCCAAATGCTTCAAACACATGTTGGAGATGTGGGAACATACAAGGGAACATACCTACACATATGGTGGAGGTGTGGTAAAATACAAGCTTTTTGGGAAAAAATACATAAAATATTCTCACAGGTGCTTAAAACTCATATTCCACTTACTCCTGAAGCATATTTGTTAAATATAATCCTGGACAATATAAAAAACCATAAACAGGTAATAAGCTATCTATTAACAGCAGCAAGGATTTTGATAGCCAAACGTTGGAAGTCGAAAGCTGTACCATCTATAAAATAGATCAAATACAAGATGCTGGAAATAGCTGAATTGGACAAACTGAGTTTAACCTTGAATAATAAAGTGGATGATATCTTTTGGGACAGATGGAAAAACATTTATGACTGGTTGAAACTGAAGAAGATAGAATAAATTGAGAACATGCTAGTAAAGCAATAGACCTAGAAAGAGAAGAAGAAATTTTACTTTAAGAAATGTATATGAATTATGCAGATTAAAATAGTTATTTCTGTGAAATTTAAATATATAAATGTGAAAAATAAAATTTATTAAAAAAAAAGCTTACAAACCTGTTGCATAAAAATGGTTGACTGTTTGCATAGACTGACACCAGTAACCATGTACTTGAATAGGATTGTTCTCAGGGAAAATGAATACAGTTTACAGAAGTGGTTTTATGCTTTGAAAGGTTTACAGGTTTTATCTATAATTTCATTGAATAACAGGTTTTGTATTTTATTGCATTTTGAATTTTATTGCATGGTTTTTTATATGCATAATTGATATGTGTAGTAATAGTGTAGCTACATGATTGGGTTCATGCTTGTCTGCACTGAAAGCTTGCATTTTCCAATGGCAATTTGGCATTTTTTATACGTTAGATTTTTAAAGTCTGTCCCTAATGATTAGCATAGATAGTTGGCATCTGGGTCCCTGTTCCTGTACCAACAGATGAGACCAGACGAGACCAGACGAGATGACATCTCTGGACCTGACCTGCAGAAGAATGACATGTTCCGCTACACATGTTACCTTGCCATTGTCTTAACTCTCTTTGTTTGAAGAACTCAATTCGTCATGAAGGGGGGGAGTTGTTATGGATAAGAACTGATATTTGCTATATGGATTTAACACTTGCTGTTGCAAACACTACATGGACTGTGCACACATACCCATAGGCTCAAAGACAGCTGTATATATCACCTGTTGTGACCAATACACATAGAAGGTGCCTGCACTAAGCCTTACATGTTAATGAGGTTTCAAATACACAGCCATCAGCCTGAGGGAAGAAGCACGCATAGCCATTGTGGTCAGCCAAAACAACAAGTTGTATGGATGCAGCCCTCATTGATGAACTGTTGAAAGAAACGTAGTCCCCATATCTGCTTTACATCTGAATTGACAGTTTCCTGCCAGATGTCTCTTGCTTAACTGGGAAAGGCCAAGCTTCATCTTCATTTCAAGGAGGTCCTTGGCGATAAGTTTCACACTTGTCCAGATGCCATCCCTCTTGAGCTAGATCTTAAGTTACAATATTGTCCATCCCCCTAGGGAGACACCCCTCACTACACGCAACCAATAGGGTTAGCTTTGGGATGGACTAACAAGTAGGTGGGTCCCAGAGGTTGGCACAGATGCCAACCCCCCAAAGGACCACCTATAAAAGGTGAGGACTGGTGGTTTGGTCCTTGCTAGCTGCCTTCCCCACAACACCCCCTTTCTGCTTTATAATCCTCTTATGTCCAGCTTACTATACCTTTGTGTATACTTTGATCTCTTGAACTGCAGTCAAGAGACCCACACATGCTGGCTGGTTCTAGCTGTGTGATTTAGAAATACCCTTAGATATTCTGTTTTCATTCCCTCCATTCTTCATTGAGAAGGACAAGCTTCGGGACAGATTATATCCTATCATCACCTCTACCTGCTAAGGCAAAAGTGACTAACTTCTATTTCTGTATTACTGAGGAACTTATTTGAATGTGTGAGAGCTTCTGTTTTGTTTGTATGTGATTTTATATTCTTAAGTAAAGAGACAAATTATTTCATCATCACCAGACTCGAGTCCATTTACTGGGGATCCTGAGTGGGGACTGGACCTTGCTGGACATTGGCAAAGCACCAAGATCAAATTTAGTTTGCCAGCTGCTGTAGATAAACCAGTTCGGCTAACAGCAGTGGACTCTATGGCATTATACCCTGCCAGATAAATCAGTTCGGCTAACAGGTTAATTGGAGGCGCCGCTGGGATTTGCCCCGTGTGCACGATAGACGGGCGAGTCGACATGCCCGTTTTTCGGGCACACAGACGTAGAGGAATGGTCCCCCCCAGGAATCAGTGAAGGTTTTTTGTGAAAAGTTTCTGTCTGCGTGCCTGGCTCTCTAGAGAGCACCCTATTGTGGGATGGTTTTCTTTGTCTCGCTCTGCCTTGAAATCCTTGAAGCAGCCCCACGCCGCACTTCCGGTCTATTGCGGGTGGGAGCCGAAACGAATAGAGTAGGATGATAGGAGAGTCCCCAGTTTTACACTAAGTACTACACATACACACATACATGACACACACGCACATACACCTCACTTTTCTTTGTGGGCGCAGCATCGCTTGTAGAACGGTTTTGCAGGTGACGCGAGGTCGTGGTAGAGGAATCCATGCCAGAAGCATTGTCTGGAAAACCTCCAAATCGAGTTAAGAGGTAATCTCATTTAAGGATGTGACGCCCAAAACCTCGACCACTGGTTAGCGGTTACCCAGTAGAGAAGTGTGGCCCTGGCCCTCCGCACTCTCAAAACCGGACCCTGGGTTCCAGACGTGCCCTGTGTGGTAGGCAGTGGCCACCATCCTAAACTTCAAGTTCCAGACATGCCCTGGGTGGTAGGCAGTGGCCACCATCCTAAACTTTGGGTTCCAGACATGCCTTGACAAGCAGGACGCAGAGGATCCACTCGACCTAAACTCAGGTTTAAAAAGATGCCTCTCTGGCACAGTAGCACACAGATGATCCCTCTGGCCTAAAGTTTGGGGTTCAAGATGTGCCCTGGCAAAAGTGGACGCAGATGATTGCTTTCGGCCAAAACTCAGGTGGCAAGAGTGGATGCAGAGGATTGCTCTTGGTCACACTAAAATAGAGTTCATAGGTTGGCCCTTGAATGGTGGATCAAGGAATCCCATTTCCCAAAAACCTCTCACCTAGCACAGTGCGAGTTTTTGTAGACTCTGTTACCTTTCTACAATTCGCGAGTAGGGTCTGCGATTGTTACACTCCTGATCGTGAATTGTAGGTGCATGTGTGACACAGTTTTTCCCGAGTCCAAGAAGACTTGGAAGCAGAGCTTTGAGGATGGAGGCACTGGGGAGACTGCTCTCCCACAGCACCTCCACCTCTGGGTCATCCGCCGACTTCAACCTGCTTGCGTCGGAGGATCACTCTCAGTTGTGGGACTTCTTTCCCTTTGGAGACCCACTCTTCCTGCCCATGGCGGCATGGTTGTTGTGCTTTATTTTGGGCTGGATTGCCTACAAACATCAGGTAGATAAAATTAGAACCAACTCGGACAGGGAGCTGAACAAGATTAGGAAGCTGGCTGACACCCAAGCAGCTAACTTGGTGGACTGCGCCAATGAGGTTAAAAGGCTACATGTGGGACATGAAAGCCAGCTCAAAATGACAAAGGCAGAATATGCTAGTGAAATTTCAACTTTAAGAGCAGCCCATGAAAGAGAGTTAAAGATCATAAGGGAGGAACATTCCCGGGAATTAGAGTCCCTTAGGAAGAATCATGACGTCGAGATTGGGAAATCTCTGGAAGGACTAAAGATACAGAACCTAGAACACATTTGTGGAATTGATTCACAAAGAGACTATTATGAGAAGTTACTGGAAGAGAAAAGGCAGGAGTTTGAGACGGAAATAACGGAACTTCAAAAGTCTAGTGATGAGGAAATTTACCACATGAGAGCAGCAAGGGTTAACTTAGACATAAAGAAGCAAAGCCTAGCAAATGCCACACAAGAGGCAAAACGCCTTGCAGCCGAAGCATCTGACAGAGCAAAACAGGCAGAAACATCTTTAGCAAAGGTGACCGAAGAATTAGCCACAGCTCAGTCAGCCTCATGCTACCTGGCAGAGCAGAACCATGCCGAGAAAGGACTGGTAACCCACGACTCATGCCACAAGGAGACTGAATCCCTTAAGTAACATTTAGGACTTCAACAAGCAGTAATTTCTGCCATCCATCTGGAAGGTCTGATTGACCTGTACGGCAGTGAGTCCGAGGAGGAGGAGGCACAGCCTTTGGATGCAGTCGATCCCCTCCCCGTAAACCCTGTTAGCACGAAAACCAAAACCACTAAAAATGGAGGTGGTAGACCTACCATCCAGACAATCACAGAGACTCGCCTTTGGTGGCCAGATGAGGTTAGAGCAGTTGCCGAAGTGGGCACACTCAGCCGAGAAAACACAGTTCAATGGACGACCACAGCTTACTCTGGTCTAAGTGGGGAAGATCTCACACTGCTAGCCCGCAGATGTGCAACCGGAGCGAGTTTGGCAGCCGTTAACGCAGCCATCTCCTCTGGCAATCTAGGCACAGCAAATAGGATTCAGTGGATGAGACAGGTCCTGACCTATCTGCACCCAAACACCAGCTTGAATGCCCTATTCTTTTTAGAAAAACAGGGACAAAACGAAGACCCAGAGACATACATGGCTAGAAAACAGCTCAAAGGGCTCCTTTCCAATACGGTCGACGACGACGAAGACACCCCCAGATTTTGACGTGGCCTTAAATGTCTCTGATCGTGGAGAAGGAACCTGGCCGGAATTGGAAGCTAAGATCAGAAGAGTAGCAACACTTTTTTTTTTGAACACAATTTTATTTTCATGAAAATATTGACATATCATCAGTTCAAATTAATATTTCAGTTTTAACCCCATACCAATATCCCCAATTTTCTCTCTCCCTCCCCCAGGCTTCCCGCAATGCTTCCCCCCTCGTCACTCCAGCACAACTTAAGATAACATCATATTCTAACTTCAATATTGTTCCAAATATAGTAAGTTATGTTTCACATCCCAGTTCTTTTCTAGGTAAACTTTAGTCTCTCCACTCTTCATAGAATTCCTGATCTTCTTTGTTATTCAATTTTTTTGTAATTTTGTCCATCTCTGCCATAAACAAAGTTTTTTGTATCCATTCTTCTAACTTTGGAATTCTTTCTTGTTTCCAACATTGTGCAAAGAGTAGTCTCGCTGTTGTAATCAAATACCAAAATAGAGTCCTTTTTGTAATATTCAGTTCTTCCATTTTAAGTCCTAAGAGCAGAATTTCTGGCGCTTTCTTAAAGGAACATTTCAGAATCTTTTGCATTTCGCTGTGGACCCTGGTCCAGAAGTCCACAGCTTTTTCGCATGTCCACCACATATGGTAAAATGAACCTTCATGTTTTCTACATTTCCAACACTTGTTGGAAAGATTTTGGCTTATGTTGGCTATTTTCTTTGGTGTCATATACCATCTGTACATCATTTTATAACAGTTCTCTTTCACATTAGTACAGGTCGAAATCTTAATTGAGTTCTTCCACAGATATTCCCAAGAGTCCATAGAAATCTCAGTGTTAACATTTACTGCCCATTTAAGCATTTGTTCTTTCACCGTCTCATCTTCCGTATACCATTTTAACAGAACTTTATATACGGTAGAAATCGCTTTTTTCCCTCCTCCCTCCCAGACAGTTTCAATTTCATTTTTCTCTTCTCTAAAACCATATTTTTTCTTATCTGCATTGAACAAGTCAACTATCTGTAAATAGCTCAACCATACATATTTATATTGTATCTCATCCTGCTCTTTCATTTGCCATTCTGTACCAACTTTTTAAATTAAGTCTCTGTATGGCAACCATTCTTTGCCACTTTGCCTCGTATATGACGATAAAACTTCTGCTGGTACCATCCACAATGGTCTTGCTTAAAATAAAAATCTTTTATATCTCATCCACGTTACAAATAAGGCATTTCTCAAAAAATGATGTCTGAAAAAATTATCAGCCTTATTTTTTTCATACCAAAGGAAGAGTAGCAACACTTTTGAGAGGTTCAGGGAGCCTAGAACCTCCAAAAACTGGAAAAAGGAGAGACAATGAAGAAGAAGATACCATTATGGCTGTAACTTATGCCAATAATGGACCCCACCACCATTACAACACCAGAGACTCATACAGCCCCACGGGAGAACCTGGGAACAAGTACTGGAAATTTGTAGGACAATATCAGGAAAGGCGTAACGGAAGACGGAGCCAGAGAGGTGGAGGCACCTACCGAGGGAGAATGGGCTATCGCAATGGCCCCGCTCCTGTACAGGCAAACCTCCAGCCCTCTGCTCCCCCCCTGTCGCCCCCGCCATACGATCAGAGAGCACAGCACGGACCATACCAAGGGTCCCCTGCTTATCAGGGCGCCCCAATCCACCTCAAGGCTTCCCGCCTCAGGTGCCAGGTCCCCATACACCCCCCTCCTACCCAGGAGGACAAGCCTTTCAGGGTGACCCGAGGCAGGACCAAAATAGAGGAAGTCCCCGAGGGGACCCTCTCCTTTGGCATGCCTGGATGAAACTTAAAGGGAGAGGCCATAATATGGACAAATTCCATAATCAGCTGGACGAAGTCCTCCTCAGAGCGCTTGCTGGTGGCGAGAGCCCGGGGAATCGTCCTGCCGCTCCAATAGCCACGAGCCATCCGGTGGAGGGCAACTTCCCCCACAGATCGCCGCAACACACAGACTAGGGAGGCCCGGATTTCAGGGCTCTCCCCAAGGGAGTCCTGGCAAAGTATCAGCCAGACCATTGGGGGAGGCCAACAGTTGGAGCAGGGATCAGAACTCCATGGAAAACCACCCCTGCAACACTCCTCATTGACACGGGCACTGCCACAAACATTCTAAGACCTCAGTTTGCCAAGAGGGGCCACCCCTATGGACAGACAGTTTCTCTCGCAGGTTTTGCTGGAGGCACACACACCGCTCAGGTCTGGAAAGACATTCCCATAACCGTGGGCAAACTTTCCACCCAGTTGAGTGCCTGCGGCAACCAGGGAAAGGATGATGGAATCCTAGGTGCTCTCTTTCTCCACGAGCACAGCCTCATAAGAACATAAGAACATAACAGACGCCAATGTTGGATCAGGCCAAAGGCCCATCCAGTCCAACACTCTGTGTCACACAGTGGCCAGAAATACCAGTGCCATCAGGAGGTCCAGCAGTGGGGCCAGGACATTAGAAGCCCTCCCACTGTGGACCCCCCCCAAGCACCAAGAAGACAGAGCATCACTTGCCCCAGAGCCCCTAGCTATACCTTGTGGCTAATAGCCACTGATGGACCTCTGCTCCATATGCTTATCTAATTCCCTTTTGAAGCCGTCCATGCTTGTAGCACCCACCACTTCCTGTGGCAGTGAATTCCATGTGTTAATCACTCTTTGGGTGAAGAAGTACTTCCTTTTATCCGTTCTAACCCGACCGCTCTGCAGTTTTATGGAGTGCCCACGAGTTCTTGTATTGTGAGAAAGGGAGAAAAGTACCTCTTTCTTTACCTGCTCTTTCCCATGCATAATCTTATAAACCTCGATCATGTCACCCCTCAGTCGTCTTTTCTCCAAGCTAAAGAGCCCTAAGCGCTTTAACCTTTCCTCATAGGGAAAGTGTTCCAACCCTTTTATCATTCGAGTTGCCCTTTTCTGCACTTTTTCCAAAGCTATAATATCCTTTTTAAGGTGTGGTGCCCAGAACTGCACACATGATTGATCTTGTGAATGGCTTCCTGTGGCAAATTCCAGGTGGACCACGCGAGATCAATGCAGTGCACCGTTGCGCAGTGCTAAAAGCACCCCTACCCATGGCTTCTCTAGTTGAGGACCCATGGGAGGGAGAGTTTCCAGAAGTTTTGATCAAAGACAAGGCAGAGTGCGACACAGTAAAGTGCGACACAGTAAAGGATGTGTGCATACTCATAAAGGGAAATGACCCCAAGCCTCAAAAACAGTACAGATACCTGGTGGAAGCCGAGGAAGGAATTGCAAAGACCTTAGAGGGATTCATCAGATGGGATGTCATACTCCTGATGCAGTCCATCTGCAACACCCCACTCTGGCCCGTCCTTAAAGTGGATGGAGTCACTTGGCGAATAACTGTAGACTTCAGAGCGCTCAACGCGGTGACACCACCCGTTGCCCCTGTAGTCACCAAATACAATGAGATCCTGGCTGCCATTGCAGCAGCTGCTCGCTACTACAGTGTCATTGATTTGGCTAATGCGTTTCACTCTATTAGACTTCATGAGTCTTGCTGGTACAAGTTTGCCTTCACCTTTCGTGGGCAGCAGTACATTTTCAAACTGACACCACAGGGTTTCCACTCCAGCCCCAGCATTTGTCATGCACACGTCGTGCAAATGTGGGAGCACTTGAGACCCTCGTCAAGCAAACACGTCCTCTCATACGTTTATGACATTCTTGTCCACGCCCCCACCATTGAAGAGGTCACTGACATAACCAAGGAGGTTATGAATCTAATCAGAGAGACTGGCTTCAAAGCCAGCCGCGAAAAAGCGCAGCTTGTTCAATCTCATGTGAAGTACTTAGGACTAGCACTAGGACCCAACGGCAGAGCCCCAGACATGCAGAGAATGGAAGTAATCTCTCGCCTGCCTGCCCTGACTGATGTGCCATTGCTCAGAGCACTCTTGGGAACCTTTAACTTCTCCCGTGACTTCATTGAAGCCTTTGCCGATAAGGCACAACCTCTTTCTGCTTTGCTAAAGAAGGACGCACCCTGGCATTGGGGCCCTGAGCAACAGCAGGTTTTTGCCGCTTTGAAACAAAGCCTAGCATCTGCTCCCAGCCTCACGCAACCAGACACAGGAAAGCCTTTCTACATTCAGAAAGGATAGAACATACTCTAATTTCATTAGAAATGGATAGAGCAGCGTATATGATCAGATGTCAGAACTTCCTCGAATCCAAAGGCAAGAATTTAAAAGAAGAAATGGCCATCCTTTTAGCTGAAGAACTAGAGTTGGGGACCAAAGAAGACATAGAAAAAAACATTGACTCAATTTATAGGAAAAATACAGCATACGCGAGAAAGAACAAAACGCCTAGGGAGGTTCATATTAAAATTTAGCAAAAAAGAGCTAAGAGATGGAACATTGCAGGCAGCAAGCCAGAATCAAGTCTTACTGGATAATAATGAGGTTAAATTTCTGAAAGATACTCCATGGGGTGTTAGAGAAAAAAGATTTGCTTACTCGAAGCTAACTAATTTGCTTAGGAGTGATGACATTCTCTACAGATGGCTGATACCTGAAGGTGTGCTTTTCACGTATTTAGGAAAGAGATATAATATCAACTCCATATTTAAGTTAGAGAACTTTTTGGAAAGACACGACCAAGATCTGGGTGGCCAAAATGACGAAGACTCACATGACTCAGTAGAGGAAGAGACAGAGGATGGAACTAGTATACAGCCTAACGTACCCGAAGAGAAACAAGAGACAAAAAAGAAAAGAGACAGAAAGAAAATGGGAAAAACCACTCCCAATGTGTTGAGAAGATTTCAATACAAGAAGCTAGGAAAGAAAGACAAAGAAACAGAAGATGGAGAGGTTACAGACGATTAAAGCCATCTCGGTTAATGTCAATGGGCTTAATGGCCCACACAAGAGGAGAAGAATTTTTCACCAACTACAAAAACTTAAGCTAGACATTATCTGTATACAGGAAACGCATATAAAAAAAGACGAAGAAAAATACCTGAAACATGCAAAATTAGGAAGATTGTTCACAGATTTAGATAAAAATAATTTTAAAAGGTGTAGCCACCTATATAAAAGAATATCTCCAACCTAAATTAGAATTTAACATGGAAGATGGAAGAGGGTTAGCGTTTCATTTGAAAGACAAGGGAAAAGGACTCTAATGTTGAATATATATGCCCCTAACCAAAATCAAGCTAATTTTGTAAAACAAATATATGAAAAATTGACGCTGGTATCCTTTGATTAAATCTGTATAATAGGTGATTTCAATTCGGTGTATGATCCAAAAATGGACAAGAAGTCTCAAAAAACCAACAATTCAAAGTCAAGTAACATAAATAAATAAATAAATATTACCTAAAACATTTTTTCAATTGGCAGAAGAATTTTCTTTGATTGACGTATGGAGAGTTAACAACATAAACAAAAAAGAATTTACCTTCTTTGTGGCTCGCCACAATACGTGGTCCAGGATAGATATGGCATGGTTATCGATGGATCTTATTAAAAGTGTAGAGGAAACACAAATACTTCCCAGTACATTCGCAGATCATAAGCCAATTCTTTTAAAGTTTATAACTAGGCCCAGGAAACAAAGGTGGACTATGAACTTGAGTTTGTTAAAGGATAAAGAAGTGGTAGAAAAAACCAAAGTAATTATAAAAGAGTTCTTTAGGAACAATAAGTCAAGTGACACACCTATTGAAATAATTTGGGACGCCTTTAAGGCATATATAAGAGGTTGGTGGATCAATCAGGGGGCGTGGAAAAAGAAACAAGAGAATATGAAAGTTGAATTGTTGATAAGAAAAATACAAGAAGAGGAAAATAAATTCATGAATTCCAACAAAGACTTAAAAAGTAAAAAAAAACAGATTAAACAAGATACAGCACCAGCTTAATTTATTGCTGACGCAAGAGGTAGCAAAAACAAATAGAAAGGGCAAAATTGTATTATTTTGAAAATGCTAATAAGCCCACAAGGTATAAACTGAAAAAAGAAAAAGAAAAAGGGGTTATAAAGAATTTGAAAAATGAAAGCAGTGAGAGGATGAGGTCTCAAAAGGATCTTGAAGAAATAGCTCAAAACATCTATAGAGACTTGTATAAGAAATCAGAGATAGTTGAGAAAGAAGTACAAGAATATCAGGGAAAATGGGAAAGGGGAAAGTTCAATAAAAAAGGTAAATATATTAAATGACCCAATTACAATTTGTGAAATCTGAGGCAACCAAAAATGGGGGGGGGGAAGCCCCAGGTCCAGATGGGATCCCCACAGAGTTTTATCAGATGTTTGATGATCAGTTAATGGGACCCTTTAAAGAGCTATTACAAAATATCCCTAAATCCAATAAAGTGCCTGCTTCATGGAATGAAGCGGTTATAACGCTGATGTTGTTGTTCAGTCGCACAGTCG
>NW_015161065.1:0-355 GCF_001447785.1 Gekko japonicus
TACAGAAACTTAAGCAAACCCATAGAAAGAGATTCAAGAATTTTTTTTAATAGGGTAATAGAGTTATAAGATAATATACTGATCTCTTTGTATGTCTTATGTATGTAAGTGGATGTTTGTTTATATATTGTATGTAGGTATGTGTATAATATGAAAAATAATAAAAGTGTACCTAATGGGTACTTAAAAAGAAAAAGAAGTGGGGAGCAGAATGTCCTTCAAGCTCCCCACCTTCCCAACCAACATCACCTCCGTCGTTTCAGGGATTAGTTGCCGTTCCACCCAGGATCAACATGCTTGGTCCAGATCAACAGCAGCCACCCTATGAGAGCCAGTGTGGCTTATCAGTTAGAGC
>NW_015161065.1:476-4235 GCF_001447785.1 Gekko japonicus
TGAGGGGAAAGGCAGGGTATACATGAAGTAAATAAATAATGAATACAGCACAAGATGGGAAGGCGACAAATGGCAGGTTGGTGAAAGGCTGAGAAGGAGAGAATGAGGCAGGGAAAGGGGAGAGGATACGGGGGATGCCGAGAGGAGGAGGAGAAGGGGAAAGTGTGTTGGGGAAGGGAGTGAGGTCCCCCCCCCCAAGTCCTTGAGGACTCCCTACCATGCAGGTTGGCCTGGACCAGCGGCCGGCATAACACTAACCTTTGACACATTTAATGAAGCCCAACTCATTAAAAACCCCACAAAGCATTGTTATTATAAATATTTATCGTATGGCAGAGTCACACAGAGGAAGCATATCACAATATAAACTATATAATCAAGTTAATACAGTGGGTATGCAGACCAATGGGGCTCCCTGGTTTACCCAGGAGTTGCAGCTGATGAAGCTAAGGCCCAGGCGACTAGAGAGACGGTGGCGGCGTGCCCGCGACGAAGCTAGAAGAGCATCTTATATCCTCTTCTTCTTTCCCGTCCTCTGGTCTTCCCAGCTGAACCGTTAGGAATTCTTGAGCTTTTAGAACAGAGTCAAGCTTTTCTGATGTTGTAGTATGGATGCTGTGTTGTAGTATGGATGCTCTGATGTTGTAGTATGGATGCTGTGTAGTTCGAACACTTTATTATCTGTTTAGGTTTTTAAATTGTATATTATGGTTTTAAATTGTATTATAGTATTCGACGTTTTATGAGCAAGTTTTTGCTATGTAAGCCGCCCTGAGCCCTACGGGGGAGGGCGGGATATAAATTTAACAAATAAATAAATAAATAAATAAATCCAACCACATGCAGCCTTGACCCGTCTCCTTCGTGGCTTATGAAAGGTGGCCATGAAGAGTGGCTAATTATCGGCGTGTCTCAAATTTGCCCTATTTGGGCAAATTGCTGGAGAGAGCTGTGGTGATTCAGTTGCAGAGCTTTATGAATGATACTTCCGTGCTAGACCCTTTCCAGTTCAGCTTACGTCCAGGCCATGGTATGGAGGCGGCACTGGTCGCCCTCACAGATGACCTCCAGAGGTATCTGGATCAGATCGGCAAGGCAGTACTGTTGCTGTTGGACCTGTTAGTGGTGTTCAGCACAGCCGACCATCAGTTACTGATCCACCACCTTGCCGACACGGAGATTCAGGGGCTTGCCTTGCAATGGTTTTCTCCTTTCTCCAAGGAGGGTGGCACTAGGGGATCAGACATCCCAGAGGCACCCGCTGACTTGCGGGGTCGCAGAAGGGGCAGTGCTATCCCCAATGTTATTCAACATCTACATGCGCCCCCTTCCCCAGAGGCACAGGCTAGGGTGTCACCAATACGCTGACGACACCCAGCTATATCTGTTGTTGGGCGGTCAGTCCGACTCTACCCCAGATGACCTGGATCGGGCGCTTCAGGACGTGGCGGGCTGGCTCAGACTGAGCTGGTTGAAATTGAATCCGATGAAGACGGAGGTCCTGTGCCCAAGCTGGAGCGGGTCGGGGGTAGGGATCCCACTACCGACCTTCGATGCGGCTCCATTGGTGCCAACGCTGAGGGTCAGGAGTTTGGGAGTGCTCCTGGATGCCACCTTAACAATGGAGGCCCGGTTAGCAGCCACTGCCAAGGTAGCCTTTTACCATCTACGCCTGATCAGGCAGCTGGTTCCCTTCCTCGAATGCAATGACCTCGCAATGGAGATCCATGCTATGGTCACCTCGAGATTGGACTATCGCAACGCTCTCTACATGGGGCTGCCCTTGTCCCAAATTCGCAAGCGGCAGCTAGTGCAAAATGCAGCTGCCAGACTGCTGATCTGTCTCTCTATACGAAAGCACATCTGGCCTGTGCTGAAAGCATTGCACTGGCTGCCAACAGCATACCGGATTCACTTCAATGTGCTGCTTTCGACCATTAAAGACCAATATGGTCGGGGACCTGCCTACTTAAGGGACTGCCTTCCCCATATATCCCCCAGAGAGCACGGAGGTCAGGGCTGCAATATCGCCTGACTCTCCTTGCTCCAAAAGACGTCAGACCGGCCATCACCAGAGCTAGGACCTTCTCAGTGGCGGCTCCACACTGGTGGAATGAGCTCACGGAGGACATCAGAGTCCTGCGGAACATTTTACAGTTGCGCAGGGCCTACAAAACGGAGCTCTTCCACCAGGCTTTGACTAGGAGCCGCCACTGATGAATGAGCACTAAGAACAATTATGGATGCTGGTCTGGTTACACCGGATAACTGTACAGCAATCGCCATCTATACTGATTTGCATTTTACTTGTATGCTGTTTTATGTGAAATTTGATGGCACTGCAACTCTGCACTGTGTTTTATTGCATTTTAACTTATTGTATGCCGCCTTGAGTCTGCCTGTGCAGGCAAGGCGGGATATAAATAGAAGATAATAAATAAATGAATCCCCTTAAATACAAATCTCTAAATTTTCAGCCCACTCACTCACAGTGGGGAGGCTTCAAAGAGCCCACAAAGCACAGAAAACACAAAATCTAATTTCCTTGATACAAACAATAATATATTTAATGAGCCGTGACTCTTCCTTAGCCAAGTTTTGTTTTCCCTGATTCATAAAGAAACAATTAATCTAGGGATGCCAACTACCTGGAGGGAAAAGTGTCCCTTTAACAGAGGCTTCACGGGATGCTATTTATTTTTTCAGATACCCGTTTCCACGCACATTAAGCCTCTGGGAACGAGGGAGGATATTTTCCCCCCTTCGGGCCTCTTATCAAGCCTAATGCAGAGACCTCTCCAAAATAAAGTAAGGAGACAGAAAGAGAATTTTCTCAGTTGGTGCCATAACAGACCAATCTCAATGAAGGAATTCAAGGAGGGGCTCTGAGGAGGAAGATGTGGGGGGAGCACACCTTGGCCCACGGCTTAGTCCAGGTAGTTTCCAGCACATGCACAGGTGGTGGTGTTCAGAGAAGGAAGAGGGAATCCTACTTCTCCCTCCTGATTCTCTCTGTGAGAATGTAAAGGTGGGGTGGGAGGGACTACTTGGATTGGGGAATTTGTGCCCCACGAGGTTCACCTGGCAACTCCATGGATAGCGGTCCATCTCCAAAATATTGGTTGTTGTGGGGGAGGGGGGGGTCTGACCCCTTAGAATTTATTGAGCTATTGAGTTAGGGGACACAACCTTTTCCCTTTCAAATCAAATTAATCCTACTCCCAGAATTCTTTGGGTTTCAAAGTGATGAGACCCCGCAAAAGCTCACAGCAGGCTGGACTGGGGAGGGATTAGGGTTGAGAGATGCCTCTGCAGAGCTGCTTGTCAGATAAAAAATCTTAGCGAATTAAGTACGCCGGCTGGTGACACTATGGTTATACCAGTAGGAGGGAGGCTGTGGACATCTGTTACCCTCTCAACTTGTCTATTGCTTCATACAATTTGGGAAAGGAACTGGTTTTGCCGGTTTTGAAGATGCCAGAGCTAGAATGGCAGATAACCTGAAGTAACAAGCTTCACAGAGAAGGGGGAAAACTAAAAAGGCCTTCATGTATCTACATTCTCAGCCTTTCTGAACATCCAGTGCTAGGGCATTCGAAGAACCTCATCAGAATCAGCTATGGGAAAGTTTCACCCTTGTATGGATTCTGTGAGGAAACTGAACATTGGATCTGTGCCTCAACCTCTGCCCACACTCTGAGCATTGAGAAGGTTCTTTCTCTGAGAGGACTCCTCGATGCTAAAAGAGATTAGCTGATT
>NW_015161065.1:4750-13121 GCF_001447785.1 Gekko japonicus
CTGAGCATTCAAAAGGTTTCTCCCCTGTGTGAGTTCTCTGATGCAGTTGAAGACTGCTACTGTGACTGAATCTCTTTCCACACTCTGAGCATTCAAAAGGTTTTTCCCCTGTGTGAGTTCTCTGATGAAATTGAAGACTGCTACTGTGACTGAATCTCTTTCCACACTCTGAGCATTCAAAAGGTTTCTCCCCTGTGTGAGTTCTCTGATGCAGTTGAAGACTGCTACTGTGACTGAATCTCTTTCCACACTCTGAGCATTCAAAAGGTTTCTCCCCTGTGTGAGTTCTCTGATGCAGTTGAAGACTGCTACTGTGACTGAATCTCTTTCCACACTCTGAGCATTCAAAAGGTTTCTCCCCTGTGTGGGTTCTTTGATGCTTCTGAAGATTGCCACTCTGACTGAACCTCTTTCCACACTCTGAGCATTCAAAAGGTTTCTCCCCTGTGTGGGTTCTTTGATGCTTCTGAAGATTGCCACTCTGACTGAATCTTTTTCCACACTCTGAGCATTCAAAAGGTTTCTCCCCTGTGTGGGTTCTTTGATGCTTCTGAAGAGTGCCACTCTCACTGAATCTCTTTCCACACTCTGAGCATTCAAAAGGTTTATCGATTCTGTGTGTTCTTTGGTGTACAAAGAGCTGTGATATGTTTCTGAAGTACCCTTTGTTTATCATTGGTTTGCCTTGATTGCTGACATTTTCTTTCAAGCCTTCATTTTTAACTTTATCTCGTATTTGCTGATGAAGTTCCTCACCCTCTTCATTCTCCTGATAATCCTTTCCTGGAATAAAGAGAGAGATCCTGTTAGCACCTGGGAAGGCTGGTAAGGTCCAAAGGCATCTATGTGACTGCAGTTGAAAAGGACTGACGGCCATTTGGCCTCATCCACCTTGGCTGATTTTAACCACCCTTCCACTTTTACCCAGAATATCTAGTATTTAAGGACAGCTCACCCCCTCAAGTGCCACAGATGTGCTCTTGCCAGGAAGGAGCTTCTGAACCTCCAGGTTTCAGGCCCTCCCTCCTTCCCCAGCGGGCTTTATGATTGTACAAAACGTCGCTCAGATGTGAATCAGAAATCCCCCATGGCACTTCCTTTCCCTTGACATAACCATGAAGGATACTCACTCTCAACCAACTCATTTGGGAAGGAAATATGTTCTTGCGATCCTCTTGAGAAAATCCTCAGCCTTTCTTTAGATGCAAGGCCGCTGTCTATCTCCACCGTAGTCTCTCTCATATGCCTGCCTTTGTTTGCAGAGAGACAGAGAGAGAAAGTGATCATTCTTATATGGGGAAGGAAAGAAATTCAAGAGTAAAAATTCCAACTAGTATCAGGGGAATAGATCTGTGTGGCAAAGTATCCTAGTTTCCCCAAGGGTTTACGTGATTATTAAGTGGCCTACTCTGAGTTGCAGGTGTTTGTGACTTGAGTCTTTTTGCAGCTTTTTCATGGCTGGACTCAAGAATGCAGTCATTGGTTCATAGTAATTGGTTCACCATGAGAACCGTATCCAGTTTTGTAGCCAGGAGGGAGGGGGGATTAGGAGGGTGTTGACAGCCTCTGGAATATTCCATCAAGGAGGACTCTTGATTGGGTCATTAGGACCACCTGACCCTAGGTATAATACATGTGTAGACAAGAGGGAAGCCAGGCTAAATTTATGCTCATGCCATGTGAGTATGTCTTGATATTTTCTTGCTACAAAATGGTGAATAGTTTTCTGTAGAGTAACATAGGCTACAGATGGAATACTTATGCTGCAACAAGAGGTGTCACCAAGTATTGCATGTATTACATAGAAAAGTTCGCTTTCTTGTTATTCTGTAGTTGAGGTGCAGCAACGCTGCTGTTCAGTGATGTTTTATTTTTAAATGCTTAACAAACCTTTATTTATTTAAAAGGGGGTCTGCTTTACTTCTGTGCTCTCTTCTCATGAACCCACTGAACTGGGTGCTACTCAGGTATAAAGAGTAGTGACCCAGGGAGATTGAGGCTTCCAGATCACAGGATGAGCGGACGTCTGGGATCCCATTCAGGGGGAAGGGTGTGTTGTAAAGGCTGGCAACAGAGAAATGAGGGTCCGCCCCTTCCAGAGTCCTTCTGAGGGCCTCCCATCCCGACCTTTGCCTCAGGCTTGGGTGATGGCCACAACACAGGCCTCTGTTGCCCCTGGGCAAGAACACACCCAAGAACACATGAAGCTACCTCATAACTGAATCTGACCCTTCGTCCATTGAAGTCTGTATTGTCTACTCAGTCCAGCAGTGGCTCTCAGGCAGAGGTCTTTCACATCACCTCCTATCTGATACTTTTTACTGGAAATGCCGGGGATTGAACCTGGGACCTTCTATATGCCAAGGAGATGCTGTGCCTGGGAGACATAGCTCCCCATCCCCACTCCAAGTAGTGGGACAGGCCTCTAAACGGTGAATAGCTATTCAATATTTTGATTCATGCCTCCTCACAATGGCCGCAATTTGCACCTTTGGCACCAAGCAAAGATCCTTACCCAGAAAGGCCACATTCTCGTAGTTCTCCAGCATGACTTCCCTGTACAGAGCTCTTTGTCCCGGATCCAGCAGGGCCCATTCTGCCTCAGTGAAATCGATGGACATCTCCTCAAAGGAAAAGGGACCCTGAAAGAAAAAGCAGATTCCCTCATCAGAGATCACGTCAGGCAGAGATGGCACCCTGGAAGGGAGTATTCTGGGAAGGTACAGGATGTCAGGCTCGGGATGGGTAAAGGGAACAGCGTTCAGAGGATCTCTCGCCCAGACACCTCGCAGAAAGTGCAGGAGGAACTGCTCCCCATGAGAAAGGAAGAGGGACCGGGTTGTCCCCCCTCCTCATCTCATTGTGGCAGAAGAATCAGCGAGCCTGTATAACAGCCTGGATTGGCTGAGGCCTCTCTGTTTGGTTCCTCTCCCATAAGGCTTTGCAGGCTTAGCTATTGTCATCTCACAAGCCTCTCTCTAGCCTGCCAAGGCCCACTGCTCCAAAAAAATAGTTTTAATTTCTCTAGGTCTATCATGTCACCCTCATACTCTCTCAAAGACTCTTAGTGAGAAGGTTCGTAGCTTCTGACCTGCAACATACTTGCTGAAGCAGGTGTCTGTGCTCCAATAACGTCACAATAAAGTTTACACATAACATCCTTTTTTTTTCTTTTTAAGTCCCCCTGAGGGGAATTTTTTATTTGATTTTTTCAATAGACTACAAACTATAACCGAAAATTAGGAAAGGGAAACTACAACTAGGGAGAAAAGAAAGTAAACCACTAATAACTAAACCCCCAAGAATAGGAGATCATAACAACAGCTTATATAAATGTTATTGTTAATCACTAATATTACTTTGAACATGGTCAGTTATGCTAAATTATTTATCTTTTTATCCATCACTTTATCTGTTTAAGAAACCCCCCAGAGCATCCTGTAGTTAGTCTAAAATTTCCAGGCACAATTCAGAGTCCTTCAGCCTTTATTTTTTCTTATCTTTTCTAATCCTCAATTTGTATAGCTGTTTGGGGGGAGCCGCCCCCTTTTTGGAAAGAGAGTCCTCATCGAAAGACACCAAGTCCAGTTCGCCCATCAAAAGCCCCACTGCTAGGCGCCTTTTGCCAAGGCTCCGGGGGAGTGGCGACCCGTCGGCTTAGAAATTCTCTTGTAGAAGAGGCTGCTGAAGGAGGCCATGAAATCTCCCACCTCGGTGATAAAAACTTGGGCAATTATCTCACAGGGAAACTCTAGGATAAGGCTGAATATCATTCCTTGAATTGGACACACCTGGAGGAAACCCCCTCACCTGTCTTGCCTGCCTCTTCTCCTCTGCCTGACTCAGGAGGAAACCTTCCGCCAGGGCCACCGCCTGGGAACTGGTCTCCGGCCCACATCCTCTGACCCAGCACTGGGTCAGGCCAGAAGCCCCTGTGCTCCCACCACCACAGGAGGGAGGGGGTCATGTGCAGGTTTTTATACCCCACTTCTTTCTGCCTTAAGGTGTCTCAAAGCAGCTCACAATCCCCTTCCTTTACCCTCCAGAAAACAGGCAACTTGTCAGGTAGGTGGGGCTGAGTTTTGGGAGAACCGGGACTGGACCAAGGTCACCCGGCAGCTTCACGTGGAGTTGAAGGAGAGGGGAATCAAACCTGGCTCTCCAGTTTAGAGTCTGTCACTCTTCACCATAACACTATGTATACTTGGTGGGGGAATGCTGATTTTGTGACAGAGAGCATTTCTCCCCTGCTTTGATGAAGCAGATTCCACTTTGCCTTGTATCTCTGCCCCTCCCACCTTATACCTGGAAGAGATCAGGGCGCCGAGATCTCTGTTCCAAAGGTGGCTTTGACTCTAAAAAACCGACACACCCAACTTCCAGTTTTCATCGCGGTGATGGCAGACCGGCTCCTGGAGAGCTCCTGTGAAGCCGAGCTGGATTGCGGAGGGGGGGATGTTTCCAACTCCTCCATAGGGAGCCCCTATGGACTCCCCGCTTGATTCTGGACTCTCCACGAGCGGCGGCAAGCAGATTGAGTCCAGGATCACCCTGAAGCCCAAGCCTGAGCAAGAGCAACTGTGGATCCTCCACAGCTGTGGAGCCACGACTACTGGGAGAGGGAGAGACAATATTTCATAAGACTCCAAGATTACACCACCATGAGCACCCTTTAAAATCACTGGTTTCATAAAGAGTTGGATAGCCCTTTTAAAGAGACTCCAAGCAACTAAGATTGGAAGGGTGGAAGGCAAGAGCAACTGTGGCTCCTCCACAACTGTGGAGCCGTGACTACCAGGAGAGGGAGAAACAGCAGTTTTCAAGACTTCATAAGACTCCAATATAAATTGCACCACCATGAGCACCTTTTAAAATCAATGGTTTCAGAAAGAGTTGGATAGCCCTTTTAAAGAGACTCCCAGCAACTAAGATTGGAAGGGTGGAAGGTATTCCCCCCCACCCGCCCCGAAGTTGCTTGGCAAAGAAGGAACTGGATACTTGCAATAATCTCAAAGAGCTCAGAAAGAAGAGGTAGATCTCTGGGACTATCATTTTTTGATAAAGGCACATCATTTCTAAGTTTTATTGACCTTGTGGATTACAGTGTAAAACTACTGGATTAACTTTGATTTGGATTAGAATATAACATTTGTGGATCAATTTTGAGTCTAACTTTGGATCTATATTTTGGCAAAGTGGGACTTCTAAGAAGATGCCTAATTGGATTATAATGTGCTTAACCCTTATCTGGGTTACAAAGTAGAGATAAAGAAGAAGAAACGGGAAATATAAAAGGTTAACAACAATTTGGCTGCAACCCACTTTTACTTTACAAACGTCATTTCTGCAAAAGAGTGACATATTTAGAGCTGTTATGTTTTAGCAGTCCACTTGTTGTTGTTATTAAAGTACAGTGTGTGAAAACTAATGTAAACCTTGGATAACTGTTGTCCTTTCTTGTTTGGGTTTGGACTGGGCTGTGGGATCTAGTAAATAACCAAGAGATTCTCTTATTTTAGCACAGGAATAACTATAGTATAGTAGAGGTCATTGATTTTAAAACAGGAGTCAGAATATGGATAACAAAGCCAGACCTACTAACAATCCATCTCCTGGCCAAGGTAGATCACTGACTGCCCCCTTGGCAAAAGATCTACAGGCTTTAATACAAGAGGCTGTAACTGCTGCAGTTAATCTAATACAAGATAAATTAGACACCTTGTCAAAACAGGTGTCAAAGCAGATGACAGAAGTACAAAATCAACTCAAAGAAAACAGGTATGAGATCGATACTGGGTAACTTGGTGGAAACTATTCTTAAGGAAAGAATCAGTAGGCACATTGACGAACAAAAAACATTGAGGCAGATTCAGCGTGGGCTAAATTTGCAGATGACACAAAGTTGTTCAGGGTGGTGAGAGCCAGGGATGATTGTCAGGTACTCCAAAGGGATCTGTCAAGGATGGGCGAGTGGGCGTCAACATGGCAAATGCGGTTCAATGTGGGCCAAGTACAAAGTGATGCACATTGGAGCCAAAAATCCTAACGATAAATACACATTGATGGGGTCCAAACTGGCAGATACTGACCAAGAGAGAGATTGTGGAGTCGTAGTAGATAATTCACAGAAGATGTCTAGACAGTGTGCGACTGTAATAAAAAAGGCCAATGCTATGCTGGGGGTTATTAGGAAGGGTCTTGAAAACAGATCAGCCAATATCATAATGCCCCGTTATAAATCAATGGTGCGACCTCATTTGGAGTACTGTGTACAGTTCTGGTCACCACACCTCAAAAAGGATATTATAGCATTGGAAAAAGTGCAGAAAAGGGCAACTAGAATGATAAAAGGGTTGGAACACTTTCCCTATGAAGAAAGGTTAAAACGCTTGGGGCTCTTTAGCTTGGAGAAACGATGACTGAGGGGTGACATGATCGAGGTTTATAAGATTATGCAAGGGATAGAAAGAAGTACTTTTCTCTCTTTCTCACAATACAAGAACTCCTTGTGGGCACTCAATGAAATTGCTGAGCAGTCCGGTTAGAACAGATAAAAGGAAGTACTTCTTCACCCGAAGAGTGATTCAGACATGGAATTCACTGCCACAGGAGGTGGTGGCAGCTACAAGCACAGATGGTTTCAAGTGGGAATTGGATAAACATATGGAGCAGAAGTCTATCATTTGCTATTAGCCACAAGGTATAGATAGGAACTCTCAGGCTGTGGCAAGTGATGCTCTGTCTTCTTGGTGCTTGGGGGGGGGACGACAGTGGGAGGGCTTGTAGTATACTGGACCCACTGCTGGACCTCCTGTTGACATCTGGACTGGATGGGCCATTAGCCTGAACCAACATTGGCTTCTCTTATGTTCTTATGTTCCTAAATTATGTCTTCCATATTTCTTCCTAAAGTGCTGGATGCTCACTTTCCCCATGTACATCAATTATGGCTATAGTATTTTGTCTGAGAGCCTCTGTGCCATGAGGACTTCCTTGAATAAATGAAACCCTGGACTGTAAATCTTCTGCAAGGCCTGGAAAGATACATCTCTCTCAGGGCTTACAGGAGTAAAATGGTCCTCCGTAGAACAAAGGGGGGTTGGTTCATTGCACGGTGAAGCCCAGAGAAACACGTTTTATCTCTTTGAGTGCTGTTTGGGAGAACACAGCCCCCATCCCTTGAATTTTCAGAAGTCTGTGTTACAAGCGCACAACACCTGTGCCTTAGCTGATTCCTACGCTGCGCCATCTTTCCCAGAATCCCCTGCAGGCACCAAGGGCAGGGTGGCACCTACCGGTTCCCTAGGAAGCCCACGCGGTCCCACTTCGCCATCGTCCCCCTAAGAGGAAAGAAAGGATCTCCATGTCCGCTGAGGAGAGGGGGGGGGAATTCAACTCAGAGAGGGGCCCCTCCCACCACCACGACAGCTGCACTATTTAAATGGGCCTGAGACCTTCATGAGGCACCTTGCTTTTCAGCTCGATGTCCTCCGTTTTCAGAGGGGAAACCCGAGCTCCTTGTTCTCGAGATGGTGGAAATAACTAGGATCACCACTCAGTGGCTCCTTGACCTCCAGTGTGGGGCTCTTCGGGGCATGGTCCCCCCCACGTAGCCCCCAATCCACATTCCAGGGAAGGGAACAGGGCTTGGGGTTCCCCCAGTGAAAGATCCGCCTCCGGAGGCCCCAGAGAACGTGGCGCTCTCAAGCAAGCTGGCCGCGGAGTAGAGAGAGCGAAACTGCAGAGCAGGCGGATCACTCGGGTGTTTGTGCTGGATTTATTCCCCTTTCTGCCTGATCCCTGGGGAGAAGTTTGTTTGTTTATTATTTGTATTTATATCCCGCCCATCCCACGAACGGGGTCAGGGCAGGTAACATCAGGGGTCATTTCCTGCAGGAGTGCACAGGAGCGGGGCTCCGGCAGTAAAGAGCCCAGGGGGCGGGCACATGCAACAAGCCCCACCCCCTGCTCCCAGCAGCCCTCAGTCAGAGCAAGAAGCAGACAGGTAAGATGCAGAGCCCCCGCCCACCCACCCCCGGTCCAAAACAGTCCAGTGGCACCTTTGAGACCAAGTTTTATTCAGGTACAAGCTCTCCCTCCTCTGCGAGGACAGATCTGCACCAAAGAGAGGTGGTTGGCCATTGCCTGCCTCTAGGTCACGACTCCGGACTTCCTTGTTTATCTGCGATCCAAGTACCATTCAGGGCTGACCCTGCTTAGCCGATGAGATCTTGTGAGGTCAAGCTGGCTGGGCTATTCAAGCCCCTGGTTTAAATCTGGTTTAAATCTGCCCCTGGTTTAAATCTGCCTGTATTGTACTGACCCTCTCGCCGTCTTTGCCATGGGGGCCAGGGAGGCCTTGCTCCCTGGG
>NW_015161066.1:0-2934 GCF_001447785.1 Gekko japonicus
GACCCGGTTCTCCCAGATTAGAGTTCGCGGCACTTAACCCCGACACCAAATTGGTTCAATGGACCAAGGGTCTGGTTCAGTTTAAGGCAGCTTCCTGTGTTCATTTGGGTGTACCTGCCCTGCAACGACACACATTTGTGTGTATGCTGCAACTGAGGCCACTGTTGGGGCCATCACCCAAGCCAGAGAAGGTGTCCTGGCCTGAGGCAAAGGGGGTGAGATGAAGCAGCCTCAGGAAGCCTCTGGAAGGGGCCAGATCCTTGTTTCTCTGATGCCATCCTTTACACCACACCCTTCCCCCTGAATGAGATTACAGACATCCACTCTGCCTGTGACTGGGAAACGATCCTGTCGAGAACCCAAGCCTGGGTCGTCCCCCCCCCCGGCCAGGTCACTCCTCTTTGTACCCAGTTCAGTGGGTTCTTGAGGAGAGCACACACCAGTAAAGCTGACTCCTTTTAAGAATATGGAAAGGTTTATTTATTTATTTATTTATTAGATTTATACACTGCCCTCCCCATATGAAGGAGCTGCGGTGGCTCAAGTGGTTAAGACGCTGAACTGCAGGCTGTGGAAGGTCAGTAGTTCAGTGGTTCAAGACCCAGGGTGCCGCATGACGGAGTGAGCTCCCGTCTCTAGTTCCAGCTCCTGCCAACCTAGCCGTTCGAAAGCAAGAAATTGCAAGGAGATAAACAGGTACCACTTCGGTGGGAAGGTAACAGCGTTCCGTGTGCCTCGGTGTTTAGTCATGCCGGCCACA
The DNA here is from genome assembly GCF_001447785.1 of Gekko japonicus. Taxonomy (NCBI): domain Eukaryota; kingdom Metazoa; phylum Chordata; class Lepidosauria; order Squamata; family Gekkonidae; genus Gekko; species Gekko japonicus. Next base: position 761 of record NW_015161066.1, read on the forward strand.
TGACCACGGAAACGTCTTTGGACAGCGCTGGCTCTTCGGCTTTTGAAACGGAGATGAGCACCGCAACCCTAGAGTCGGGTTCGACTGGCTTTCGAGCAAGGGAACCTTTACCTTTACCTTTACTCCCCATATGGGCCTTATTAAGGATTTAAAAAAATAAGACCTATGAATAAAAACATTGAACAACAATGTTTTTGAGGCCTGCCTGGCTACTTGGCCGCCACTGGGGGCCTCAAAGGTGGTGGCAGTGAAAGAAATGTTCAGCACGGCTGGGTAGAGGAGGAGAAGAAGAAGAAGAGAGTGGATTTATACCCCGCCCCTCACTACCCAAGGGAGTTTCAGAGCGGCTTACAAACTCCTTCCCCTTCCCCTCCCCACAACAGACACCCTGTGAGGTAGGTGGGGCTGAGAGAGCTCTTGACAGAAATTGCTCTTTTTTTCAAGAACAGCTCTTATCAGAACTAGGGCTTGCCCAAGGTCATCCAGCCAGGTGCAAGTGGAGGAGTGGTGGGAATCAAACCTGGTTCTCCGAGATTAGAGTCCGCGCACTTAACCACTACACCAAACTGGCTCTACAATACAATACAAACTACTCCGCTGATCCGGGGGCAACTGAGGCCAGCAGTGTTCCCTCTAAGCTGAGTTTCGTGTGAGCTAGCTCACAGTTTTTTAGCCTCCGGCTTACACATTTTTGTCTCGGCTCAGGAAGGGATGGCTCCAGAGCAAGCGAATTCATGCAGCAGCCCAATCGCTCGCTCACCACTTTTAACGCCAGCAGCTCACAAAGTAGAATTTTGGCTCACAGGACTCCACAGCTTGAAAGGGAGCATTGGAGGCCCGTGCTGTGGCCATCACCCTAGCCAGAGAGGCGGAGAGCTTGAAGCCAAGGCAGGCCTGAGAGGCCCTCAGAAAGACTCTGGAGACGGCCAGGTCCCATTTTCTCAGTTGCCAGCCTTTACAACACACCCTTCCCCCTGGATGGGATTACGGCCATCGGCTCTGACTGTGATCTGGTACGGATCCGTCCCCCTTGTACGGGTTTCACATTGTGGGCCTTGAGCTTGACCATGCTTCTGTCCTTAAGAACATAAGAACATAAGATCAATGTTGGATCAGGCCAAAGGCTCATCTGTGTATCACAGTGGCCAGAAATACCAGGTGCCATCAGGAGGTCCACCAGCGGGGCCAGGTCCCGCTGTTGACCCCCCCCCCCAAGCATCAAGAATACAGAGCATCACTTGCCCCAGAGCCCCTATCTATACCTTGTGGCTAGTAGCCACTGATGGACCTCTGCTCCATATGCTTATCTAATTACAAGATATGCTTATCTAATTGCCTTCCGCGAGAGTGTTTCCTTTTCCTTGGATTCCCTTCCTTCTGCATATAAGAATGGTCACTTTCTCTCTCTGCCAAAGAAGCCAGGACTACGGTGGAGGCAGACAATGGCTTTGCATCCGAAGAACGGCTTCCGAGTATCTCCAGAAGATCTCAAGAGACTATTTCCTTCCAGAATGAACTGGCTGCAAGTGGGTCTCCTTCACGGTTATGTCAGTGGGCCCCTGGGACCTTTCCTCTTCATGACTATGTCACTCTTGGTGTGGTAGAATGATCAAGCTTGCTGGGTAAGGAGGGAGGGAGGCCTTCTGGGGCCTGGGATCTGGAGGCTCCGAAGCGCCTTCTGGTGCTGAGCTCGCTTGTGGCTGTTGAGTGGCCGCACTATCCTCAAATACTGGCTATTCGGGGAGGGGTACCTAGAACAGCCTCGCTGCATGAGGCCAAAGGGCACATCAGCCTTTTTGTACAGCAATCACTTGGATGCCTTCAGGCCTTACTGTCAGGTGGAGATGGGTGCTTTGAGAGCCAGTTTGGTGTAGTGGTTAAGTGCGCAGACTCTAATCTGGGAGAACCGGGTTTGATTCCCCACTCCTCCACTTGCACCTGGCTGGATGACCTTGGGTCAGTCACAAGCTCTGGCACAGCTGTTCTTGAAAAAGAGCAGTTTCTCTCAGAGCTCTCTCAGCCCCACCTACCTCACAGGGTGTCTGTTGAGGGGAGGGGAAGGGAAAGGAGATTGTAAGCCGCTCTGAGACACCTTTGGGTAGTGAAGGGCGGGGTATAAATCCAATCTTCTTCTTCTTCTTCTAATCTGGGAGAACCAGTTTGATTCCCCACTC
>NW_015161066.1:3134-3339 GCF_001447785.1 Gekko japonicus
TCTCTTCTTCTTCTTCTTTGGAGCTGTTCTACCTTGCAGGGTTGGCCTGCAGCGGGTAGTCCCACCAGTTAACACTGCAACCCAAGGGACACTCGCTCAGGCCAGACCACACAGCACCCTCTGTTGTGGTGAGGGGAATCAGTCTTCCACCCACACCAAGAGGGTGGAATCATGCCCTATAGAAGAGATTCCCACTGACGCCGTC
>NW_015161066.1:11010-12312 GCF_001447785.1 Gekko japonicus
TAGACTGTTGTTGTTCAGTCGCACAGTCGAGTCCGACTCATCGCGACCCCATGGACCAGATCCCGCCAGGCCTTCCTGTCTTCCGCCGTCCTCTGAAGTTTGCTCAATTTCATGTTCGTTGCATTGATATGTCTAACCATCTCATCCTTTGCCGTCCCCGTCTTCTTTGACCTTCAATCTTTCCCAACATCAGGGTCTTCTCCAGTGAGTGCTCCCTTCTCATTGGGTGGCTGTCTAACCATCTCATCCTTTGCCGTCCCCGTCTTCTTTGACCTTCAATCTTTCCCAACATCAGGGTCTTCTCCAGTGAGTGCTCCCTTCTCATTGGGTGGCCAAAGTACTTGAGCTTCAGTTTCATTATCTGGCCTTCCAGGGAACAGTCAGGGTTGATTTCTTTTAGGATTGACTGATTTGTTCTTCTTGCAGTCCAAGGGACTCTCAAGAGTCTTCTCCAGCACCATAGTTCAAAAGAATCTATTCTTCGGCGCTCGGCCTTCCTTATAGTCCAACTCTCGCAGCCATACATGACTACTGAAAGACTATTGAAAGAGGTAGTCAATCTTTAAAGGTACAATTGTGGTCTTAGGGTACTGTCTCAGTGATGATCTGGTTCTTATAGATCCACATGGGTCAATGCAGGGGTAATTCATGAGGACAACCAGATGGATTTCACCTAGAGAACTGGTGTTGAGTAGTGATGGGCATGAACTGGGAAAATGTGGTATGGTTCATGGTATGCCAGCTTCATGAACCATGAAACATCACAAATAAACCAGTTCAAGCAATTAAAAATTGGGGACTTTTCCCCGCTAATTGACTTGGAATCGCCACTGGTTTTTCAAATTCCTGCCTCCAATCAGTTTTCACTTCGTGTGAGAACTTGATATTTCATAACCTTTTGGAAGACTTTTTTCTGTTGATACCCCTTTTGAAGCCACAGCTAAATAAATAACAGAGGCTATAGAAGCTACAGCCGCTGCGTCTTCAGGGGAAGACAATTAATACGGCAACTGATATCTCTGTGGACTGACTTCTTTTAATTGCTGAATCAATGAAGTCTGTGACTCGTCCGAAACCACCCTCTCAGCTTCCACAGCAAGAACCAGGGTCTGGCAGACCCTGCTCTGAAGCATTAAGTGCCACAACGCACTGGCTGTCCTAGGGTGGCTGCTGCTGGTGAACAGGAGCAAGCAGCCAGGCCTCGTAAAGGCATGCCAGTCAGATGTCATTAAGTCACCCAGAGGGCGCTGCCAGGCCTAGGATAGCCAGTCTCCAGCCTGAAGATTGCCTGGTATCACAACT
>NW_015161067.1:0-6879 GCF_001447785.1 Gekko japonicus
AAACAATAACAGGACATGCTATAGTGCCTATATGAGCTTCAGGAATTCTTTACAAATCAGCATAATGCTCTCTTGCCATTAACTGGTCTAAGTAGGTCTGGATTCCTATTTTAAGCTGCCACTATGTACTTTGTCCTGATCTAGATATCATCACATAGCCAGAGATGCTGTAATACAAGATGTTTCTATGTGCAGCAGCTGCTAGTGACAGATATACAGACCATAGGTGGACAGATTTTTATCACTTGTGTTCAGAAACAGCTGTCTGCATCTGCATGCAAATATCAGAAACATTTCAGAGCTCATGGATACATTCCAGCAATCTAATAGGATACTGAGACATGCTAATTTGCATGTTTGTTGATAGGGGAGTGCAGCCACTCCCCTCATCTGCGCAAGATACTCTGTATCAGGATTCTGTTGGGTTACACTACTTAAGGCAGAAATGTGTACCTGTGCCCCCTCCCCATATCATTTTGGGTGTGAGATTATAAACAGCCCTATTGTGTGTAGTAGAACTTCAAAGGGTAAGGGAGTTTTATTTAATCTTCTTTGGTGTTAAAGCAACTCAGACAATTTCTGGCTATGCTCTTTACAGCTGCAAGTCTTACTACTTTTCACTGGGGCATGGAGGGAAGACAAAAAAAGATAACAGCAATGCTTTAAAAAGGCCTTAGACATTAATTTAATTAACACATCTTCATATCTTGTATACTGGATGTCTTGGCACTTTCTACTATACAATTCATATGTGAGAGACGTAAAAGACCAGCAGGTCCAGAGGCATGTGTTACTTCTAATGTAAATTGCTCTTTTGAAAACAAGAAGTACTTGGCAAATTTTATTTTCAAAAGAACCTGTCATAACTGACACATGTGTGTCCTAACTAGGGGTGTGCACTCGGCTACAGCCGAACTGAAAAAATACCCAAAAAATACCTTGTCAGTATTTTTCAGGTATCACATAAGCCGAATACAGATCACAGTTCTGTATTCGACTATAGCTGAACCCAAAAAAGCCGTAATTATCCAGCTTTTTTTTGGGGGGGGTTCATTTTGCTATATGAAAAAGGTCTCATTAACCCTAACAGCTTGCTTAGCCGCCAGTCAGCTGTTGGGTTTAAATGCCTTTCTTTCCCTCCCCGATGTTGGGGAGGGAAAGAAAGGCATTGTAAGCATCCCTGCTTCCATTCACAATCTTCTCCAGGTGCCCCACGGCTGTGGCACACCTGGAGAAGACTGGGAAGGGAAGCAGGCATGTTTGCCTGGCTGCCCTCAGTCTCCCCAGCCTGCCCGCCTTGAGGGCAGCCAGGCAAACATGGTTATCTCTTAAAGTGGGTTTGATGTAAAGGCCTATAGTTAGCTTATGACAGAGACTATGGCCTGAAATAAGCACTTGCCTAATAGCACAGTAGTTGGAAGAACTCTGGCTTCACTGCATCCTTAAGGCTTACATGAAGGATATGAGTTCACAGTAAGCAATTTATACTTTAAAAGATACTGCCTAGGTGATGTGGACACCCCTTCATACCTCAGAGCTTTGTGATAGGAATCCCAATACATCATGGAACGTAGAGGGATGCAAACTCTTTCAAGGTTTCACTCACTCCGCTGGTATCATTTTATAAAGTAGTGGAATTTACTACCAGGAGTCATGATGACAGCAGAAACAAAACGCTATACTTGATGAGAATATGGCATCCCTCCAAGGCCTGAGAGAGAAGGCCACACAAAGGAACACAGGCTCACCCATTAGTTGTCTTTGTATCTGAATTCTAACTGGAAATACTTAGGCCCTTTCCTACACTGAGTATTATTAATTCCAAGCATTTCTTTTCCAAGCACATCTGTGCATGCTCCTTGTCAATGTTCTGTACTTCTGGTTGGTTAGTGCTAGCTCGACAGCTTTGCTAGAAAGCCATGCACAGTTCAGAGAACCATGTTAATTTCAGCTCCAGTTGCAACACAGGAAAACAACACGTGGCAAATTGGAGTAGTGTGCATGGCCAGTTTTTTATTTTTAAGATTCCAATTTAAAAGTTAATAAAAAACAGTAGCCAGTATCCTTTTAGTATATATGTTCCTGTAAAGCAAGGGTTCAGTACCTGTATCTGTGATCCCAACCTAAAAGCAGCTGAAAAGAACAAAACAATGAAAATAAAAAGGTGAACCAATAACAAGCATCTCCAGCAAGAATGGAATTTAATGACAAAGATGTATTGCATTATATTGAAGCCAGAGTTAAAGACTGCACAACATGTGCAGGAGTAACAGTAGAAATGTAAGCACCCCACTCCAAAGCAGCTGTGACAAGACAAGGTATTCTAAGTGACACCATGAAGTTCACAACACACTTACTTGAAGTATAAGTCTTTGAAGGTGAAATGTGTCTCTACAATGCCTGTTGTTTTCACTCTGGTCCGCAGGACGTCTTGCTGGGTTGGAATATAGGTCTGTTGGGATATTCTGTCCAGATCATTAAGGTAGCTTAAAGAGACAGAATACAAGAGAGAAGATAAGAGATACAATTCCTGTGAATGCTGATGTAAGCTGGTCTTAGTCCCATTCAGATATGCCTTCTGGAATCCTCTTTACAGTGTCACATTCTTAACAAAATAAAAATCTAAAATTAATGTCAAACTTCTCTTCCAAAGTGTCATGTTTGCAATATAATTGTTGGAGCCTAGAATATCTGAGATTCCATGTTAATACAGTTACTTACAACTGTATCCTACCAGCCTTTCTGCTGGAGCTAGATGTAGAGGGGTGATCTTGCCTAATTTCTCTCTTCACTACAATATGGTTTGTAGGTCACACAATTCAACCATAGACTTTGTGGGGGTCAAAAGTAGCTTTCTTTCTCTTCTGCAAACTGAACAGCTGATAGGATGCAACCCTTAACGTTCAGCCACTGTGTAAAGTACAGCAGATACTGGGTTCTCTAAGAGACAGTCCTACACTGAGAATGGCATTAAACATGCAGTCTGTAAAATGGGGGCTCAATGCTTCCCACAACAGACACACCATTGGATCCATTCAGGAAGTGAAATGGCCTTGGTCACCCTGGCGGATGATCTGTGCCAGGAGATACACGAGGAGTGTGACCCTGTTAATTCTCCCGGACATTTCAGTCACTTCAGTCCCCTTCCAACCTTCAACCCATCCTGAGATATGCTGGTATGAGGGTTAGGAATTTTCATCCCCCTTCGACACTGCTGTTGTGAAATGCCAGGTCCATTAATAATAAGACCTCAGCGCTGTGAGATTATATTGCAGTGCAAGAAATGGACCTGACATGCTTGATCGAGACCTGGACAAGGGAAGGCAAAACTGTTGCCTTAAAAGAACTATCCCCTCCGACTTTCTCGGTCCTACATCAGTCTCAAACAGTGGAGTGGGGGGTGGGGTTTTTTTCCCTTCAGGGCACTCCCCACCCCAAAGATTGCCGGCATTGATTGTGTGGGCCTCTGAGGTGAGTCTGGCTGTTTTTCTGGTGTACTGTCCGCCTAGCACACTGGTGGACAGCCTCCTGAGCTTGCTCAAGGCGGTGGCTAGCTGGGCATTGGCGTTTACGAGGATTATCATACTTGGGGATTCCAGTGTCCATGCTGATGTTGCCTCCTTGCAGCAGGCGGTGGACCTAGTGTCATCCATGGCAGCGCTAGGGCTCACCCCAGATTGTATCAGGGCCCACACACCAAATAAATAATATTCTTCTGGACTGCCTTTTGAGGCTGGGGCTGGGCGATACTGTTCTGTGGTGATTTTGGTCCTAACTACAAGGCAGCTTTCAGACTGTAGTACTGGGGGACTGCTACTTCACCTCCTTGGCCCCTCGCATATGAGATCCTGTGAGGTTCCATCTAGTTCCCCATGATTTGTAACATCTACACAAAGACACTGGGAGAGGTCAACTGGAGATGTGAGCTGAGTTGCCACCACTAAGCAGATGACACACAGCTCCCTATCTCACACTTCCAGCAGTTCCCAGGGAGGCTGTGAAAACCTGGAGGAAGCTCTGGGATGGGTAAGGGCTAAAAAACTGAAACTTAATCCCAACAAAATGGAGGTGTTACTGGGGGGGGGGAGTTTCACCCCAAAACTGGGATGTTTTCTGTTCTGGCTGGGGCTGCATTCTCCCCAGTGCAGCAAGTTCACAGCTTGGAAGTGCTGCTAGTCCTGGGTTCCTGTTGTATAAACCGGTGGAAGCTGTAGCCAGGGGTGCCTTTCACGGGCTTTGGCTGGTGAGCCAGCTGCAGCTCTTCCTGAGCAGGAAATAACCTGCCACTGTGGTGCATTCCCTAGTAACATCGAAATTAGACTACTACAATGTACTCTATGTGGGGCTGCCCTTGAAGACTGTCCAGAAGCTACAGCTGGTACAGAATGCTGCAGCCAGAGTGTTGACTGGAGTGGGCCACAGAGACTATATCAATCCTGTCTTTTTCCATCCGTACTAGTTCTCAGTTTGCTTCTGGGCCCAATTGAAGCTGCTGGTATTGACCTTTAAAGCTCTGTACAGCTTAGGGCCAGCATACCTTAAGGACTAACCCCACACGAACCTACCTGTTCACTCTAGTAATCTTTGGGGAGGCCCTGTTTCGGGTGCCCTCACCATTTGAGATGGCAACCCAAAAAAAGGCCTTAATAGTTGTGGTGTTTACACTTTGGAACTCCCTCCCAGGGAGGTTCATCTGCCGCTCTCTATTGTTGTCTTCTACCAGTAGGTAAAGATTTATTTATTTTTGGGTTTGGCATTCCGCCGTCATTGTCTGGTTGTGTTATGTGTGTGTATACGTCACTGAATTGTTCAAATATTTTATATATACCTATATTTTAAATACTGTCTTAATGTTGAAATGTTTTAATGTTCTCCCAGGTCTCCCAAGCCCTGCTTTCTGTTCCCCAACCTTAGACGGTGACTGGAGACGGCTTTTTCAGTGGTGGCACCTTTTTAAAAGAATGCCATACCACTTGCAGCTCACCTGCAGGCCAAAACATTTCTTTCAACCCAGGCTGTTAACTGTTTTTATATTTTTACTTGATTTAGCTGGTCTGCTTCTAAAGTTTGCTTCGTGAAATTTTTAGGGTGCTCAATGGCTGTTTTATGCCCCTGGCTTGTTGTGGTATAGTTTTACTTTTATAATATAAGCTGCCTTAATCAAGACACTGAAGAGACAGGATATAAATTCCCTAAATAAAGAAACAGTGTACATGTTGCAATACAGGAATGGGCAATTAACCTCTATGTTGATAGGCAAAAGGATGAAAGAAAGCAAAAAACATGCAACAGGCGATCAGAAGGCCTACATGCACCATCCAGAGCCTAAAATATGCACTGCTGCCTGCTGAGAAGATGACCTACTGGAGACCATTACCAATTAAAGAGACTAATTAAAATCTTGTCCTGCCTGAGTAGCTTTAAAACCACTGTTCCTCGCCCTCAGACATGGCCCACCCAATATCAGGGATCAGTATTAGCTACTCCTGTACCTAGCCTTTTCTCCAAGAAGCTCAGAGCAGTATTTAGACTCACAACACCCCACTGGGTATGTTAAGATGAGAGTAGTTTGATGATAGCCATCACTATCACGAAGTCTGGATCTGGGGTTTTCACCTCTAAAGCCAACATGCCACAAGTATGTACTACGTGGGCTTTTGTTTTCTACTTCAATTTTTTTTTTGCCCCCCAAAGGAGAATTTATTTATTTTTTGCATTTTCTACACACTACATATATATGGAATGGGGAAAGGAGTACTAATGCCCTATCACTATTACTATGGGAAATGGGTCAGGGAAGTCTAAATACATATACTCTACTGGATAAGGGGAGGAAAAACTACCGTTCTATTCTAAATCTCCTACTGGATATGGGGAAAGGGTAGAGACTAATACACATCACGATCTAAAAAAGCTTACTTCAGGTCTACAGTTTCTTTAAGAACTACTTTTTAAAAAAGTGCAATCCTAAGGATGCTTTCCTGGGAGCAACCCTTACAGAGTAACACGGCACTTATTACTAAGTAGACCTGGATAGGTCGGTACCCTCTGCCCCTTTGCTTTTAGGCAGTTTTCCTTTTCATAAGATCGGTTGGATGAGTTAAAGTTAATTCAGAGCATAATTGTTGTTCAGGATGCTGTTTCTTTGCTGACACAAACTTTTTTAGTAGGAGTCTGATATTACTAACTGCATTTGAGGAGGGCAGAGTTTACCATCTCAGCTCCTTGTGATAAGAGTATTTCTGCTGAGAAACAAATATCTCGTCAACCTTCCACGCTAGATATAAGTTATGACCAGGAGAAGTACTAGAATTTTGCTGCAGCTTACACTATTGTCTTCTCTCTCTCTCGCACATTTTTTCTTCCCAGTGGACCCATATTAGAGGGAAGAGAATGCTGTTCCACTTTTAAATTAGGCAATGAAACAGTGACATGAAGCTAAAAAATAAAATTCAGGTAATTAAATGACAACTGAGCAATTTCTCTGAAGTAAAATGCTGGCTCAGAAGAGCTACTTCAGAACCTGAGAATAGCTCAGTCTTAAGAACAAGAATCATTGAATTATTTAAACAAATGCAATACTTCCCTTGTTGGAAGCTATAACACTGTCAGGTCTTCATACCAAACTCTGAGCAAGTAGAACCGCTTTAATTCTACCTTATTAGGTGTTATGAACAGCTGATTCACCAAGTATCTCTTACCAAGGCATTAACACATTTCTTTACCCATAGGCTAGGATGCTCTCATGCACTAATGCACTCCAATGGCTACTAGGAAACTTTATCCTTTTCACGCTAGAGAAATCTAGATGTCCATTGCATATTAACTGTGAAAGTCTAATGAAGTCTTGGTTAAATTGCTAGAAAATGCAAAAAACCT
>NW_015161067.1:6966-7191 GCF_001447785.1 Gekko japonicus
CATGCATTCTTTTATAGCAGTTTTGGTGAATTATTAAGAACTATACAGATGCGGTTTGCTCTGTGAAAAAGCACCCAGCATTCCCCATGATCCTAGTTGGCTTTCATATAGCTGTTTCTTTACATTTACTTAGCTAAACACACAGTGCAACAGTCACAGAAAGGACAGTATAAAGATGTCGAAAAGACCATAGCTTACCAATAGCTCAATATTCCCAACAATGCT
>NW_015161067.1:7379-7500 GCF_001447785.1 Gekko japonicus
ATGCTATGAGTTTTAAACTTCTCCCCAATGATCACCACTAAACAGAAAGTGTAGAGTTCCAAGCTCAGCCAAGGCAAAACCAAACAGCATGATTTTGGAGAGAACTAATTTACAAAAAGGA
>NW_015161067.1:9384-11970 GCF_001447785.1 Gekko japonicus
GGAAGGAAGGAAGGAAGGAAGGAAGGAAGGAAGGAAGGAAGGAAGGAAGGAGGCTTCAGATGTGTATATAAATATTATTACCTATACTAGGAAACAGGGTCTATGGCTTCTCAGAACTGAGATCCGGTCCCTCAGGCTTCCAACCGAACTGAAATTAGGATTCGTTCTTAATTGCTTTCTCTGAGAATAGGCTGCTATAACAAAAAACAAAATAACAATAAATGCCTCATGCTATCCCCCATCCCCCGGTGAATCCTGCTGCTTGAAGCCTTGATCCTCATCTATAACAAAGGTCCAAAAGTGTGGAAGAATGATCCACAATGGGCTTATGTTCATTCAAGCAGCTGCATGAAATATTGCATCCAGATTAAGCAATACTGTCATGGTGAAGAGGAGGGATAAGCATATGCCTCCATCAAGATATTGTCTACTGTCCAGCTGGGGATGTCAGCTGCCAGGTGGGACTTGGGGATCCTCTGGAATAATAGCTCACCTCCAGACTAAAGAGATCAGTTCCCCTGGAGAAAAGGGATGCTTTGGAGGATGGACTCTACAGCATTGTAAGCCATTGAGGTCCCTCTCCTCCCCAGGCTCCATTCCCAAATATATATGAGTTTTCCAACCTGAAGTAAGCACATCTAGTTCCCCATCCCCCATCAGTGTCTAGGGGATACCTGGCAACCCTGTCTCCAACTATATGAAGCAAGGCACTAATCCTATATATATATAAGCCCAACGTATTGGCACTTTCTGGCTCTCCCATTGGCTGTGCTGTACATTCCATCGGCCATTGGCCCATCAACCACCACTCAAGAGTACTCATGTGCCATTGGCTGGGTGCTGGGTCTACTCCTCTTCCCCACCCACTGCCAGCCTCACCATTTCCCCGACAGAATAAACTGCCAAAATGGCTGTCTTTCCTGATGAAGACGCTTCTCCTGCTTGGCTCCTGTGGGACTAACTTTTCCCTCATTGGTTGTTGCTAGGCAACCAAGCTTGGTTCTGTCAATAAAAAGACAAAGGCAGGAGGCCCATTCCAGGTCTACTTTGGCCTTAATGGGGAACTCACTGGGGCCAGTCCTGACTAGGGTTCTTAGCTCCAGGTTGGGAAATTCCTGGAGATTTTGTGGTGCAGTCTATGGAAGCCAGAATTTGGGGAGGGGAGAGGCCTCAGCTGAATAGAATGTCATAGAGTCCACCCTCCAAAGCAGTTGTTTTCTCCTGAGGAACCATTGCTGCCAATCTCCAGGTGAGGGCTGAGATCACTCAGGAATAAAACCGCTCTCCAGATGGCAAAGATCAACTCCCCTGGAGAAAACGGATGCTTTGCAGGGTGGAATCTGTGTCATTATACCCTGCTGAGGTAGCTTCCTTCCTGCTTGGGTCCCCACTAAGTAGAAAGACTACTTTTCTTGGGTAGAGGCTGTAGGTGGGGGGGGCAGATAACGTAGGGTGATAGTTGGCTAGGAAAGAGAGGGGTGGAGCCTGGAAAGGGTGGGGTTTGAAAAGGGGTGGGACCTCAGACAGGTACAAAGCCATAAAGTCCACCTTCCAAAGCAGTTATTTTGTCCTGAGGAACCATTGCTGCCAATCTCCAGGTGAGGGCTGGAGATCACTCAGAATTAAAACTACTCCCCAGATGGCAAAGATCAGTTCCCCTGGAGAAAGCAGCTGGTTTGCAGGCTGGACTCTGTGTCATTATACCCTGCTAAGATCGCTTCCCCTCTGCTTGGGTCCCCACTGCAGAGAAAGACTGTACTTTTCCTAGGTAGAGGCTTGAGGTTGGGAGGGAGATGGAAAGCTGACATCAGAGGAGCAGATAAAGGTAGGTTGATGGTTGGCTGGGAAGAAGCTAGGGTTGCCACCTCCAGGTTGGGAAATTCCTGGAGATTTGAGTGGTAGAGCCTGGAGAGGGTGGAGTTTGTGGAGGGGTGGGACCTCAGACAGGTACAATGCCATAGACTCCACCCTCCAAACCAGCCATTTCCTCCTGGGGAACCATTGTTGCCAATCTCCAGGTGAGGGCTGGAGATCACTCAGAATTACAACTGCTCTCCAAGGCCAGGGCACCCACCCCCAAAGCCTATTTCTAGAGTTCATTGTATTTATTTTCACAACGGGCCTTATTCCTAGTATATGCAATAAAACAGATACTCATCCTCATCACATGATGGCATACACCCAGGGTAGATGCCACTTCCTACATGGAAGGTATACTCTGCCTGCAGGGGAGGAAGTGGGAAAGGTCTTGCTAGCATGCCAGCAGCCAAATACCCTTATTCCTAGTATATGCAATAAAACAGATACTCATCCTCATCACATGATGGCATACACCCAGGGTAGATGCCACTTCCTACATGGAAGGTATACTCTGCCTGCAGGGGAGGAAGTGGGAAAGGTCTTGCTAGCATGCCAGCAGCCAAATACCAGCTGGGCCAAGTGGGCTCTCCACTTGCAGATACTCAGCATGGACATGGCTTTGGGCATGAGTCAAAGTGCTCATATTTTCTTTTTGTTTGTTTCTTTAAATTGGTTGTTTTCTTTGTATTCTGGAATTTTCTATAAGTTGCTTTGTGTCCCCTTGAG
>NW_015161068.1:0-2852 GCF_001447785.1 Gekko japonicus
AGCCCACCATTTGGTGTCTGCCCTGAAGCCATTACGCTAAGCCAGTTCAGTGTTGTGGCTAGAGTGTTGGACTAGGCTCTGGGAGATTTGAGTACAAACGTCCATTCAGCCATGAAGTTCACAGAATGACCCTGGGCCAGTTCAGTTCACAGAGTGACTCTGGGCCAGTTCATCCCTCTCAGGCAAACCTGCCCTAGAGGACTGCTGTAGGAATTAACTTGGGAGAACCACATATGCCGCTCTGAGCTCTTTGGAGAAAGGATGGGATGCAGGTGTACCAGAATGATGTCCAAAGCATCTTGGGCTCAGGGGGCTTCCAAGTCTAGTTTCCTCTCCCCAAGGACCCTTGCTGTGGCAAGAGGGACTGCTGTTTGGAAGGAAAGGACTTAGAGGGTATGATTCCAACAAGCCCAATTCTCTGCTTTTCCCCCTGCAGATTTTCTGATATACCTATTCTTTAAATGATGGATAATGAAAGAGACTAAGGAAGGGGTCGAGGGCTTTGGGCAGATTAGGAGAAGGCTGTTAGCAAGGGTATGGCTCCCTTGCCCTTGCCGAACATAATTCCCCCAAAAGCACAGCAGCCAGAGGGTGGTGCAAGTACGCTTCCGTAAGACACTGAGGAATGTCCTAGGCAGTTTGCAAGTGTTTGTTTTGGCCTTGTGGAAGGAAGAAGCATTCATCAATAAACAGCCATTATTCTGTTCAAGCTGCCCCAGGCTACCTTTCTTCTTTATGCTCCAAAGTCACACAAAGAAAACAATGATGCTACTTACACTCGCGCACAAATCTAAGTGGAGCAACTTAACCTGATGCCCCAGTTAAGTGAGGCACCATGCACAAAGAAGCCATTCCATAGAAACCCATACGTCTGCTGGAAGGAGATATGGATACTGCAATCACAAAGGATTAACAGAAATGAAGATGCCATCTTTTAACAGGTGCAGAATTCCTGAGTGCCTCAAACAGTATACTTCCAATGTCCTCTCCATAAATGAATGGGTGTGCTGTGTTTGGAAACTAGCAGAGCTGTCAATTAAAAATTACTTGCTTCTGTTTGTGTATCCCTAGACGGATGGGTAATCATGCACACATAACCTTGGGGGGGGGCATGGTTCAGTGGAAGAGCTCTGTTTTGCATGCAGAAGGTCCCAGGTTCAGTCCCCAGCATCTTTGATTAAAAGGACCGGGTAGTAGGTGATGTGAAAGACCTCCTCTTGAGGCCTGAAGAGCCACTGACAATCTGAGTAGGCAATATTGACCTTGATGGGCCAATGATCTGATTTAATACAAGACAGCTTCATGTGTGTCTATGTGTGGCTAGACAGAGCAGCCACATGGGCTGGGAACATAGGGGTTGGATCTAGGCTAAATTTTTCATCAGCTGAATGGAACTGTCTTGCCCCTCCCTTCTCACTGCAGCCCACTGATCTCTACAGAATGCTGCTCCTGGGAGGCAGGGAACCCCGAAGAATGACATGCACAGGGTCTGCAGTGGGAAGGGGGGGATGGGTAAAGATTGCCAGTTTAGATTGGATGCAACCCTGGGGCTGGAACTCAAATAACAGATGGTGGGGAGCAGCAGGCAGTCAAGATGGAATGCCTTCTGTGACAATCCAGTAATTGTGCAGTGGAAATTTCTGCTGCAAAATTTCCTGTGGGAATGGGGGAAATAGCGCTGCCTCCTCAAGCTGATAGATCTTGTGTGAGGAAAGAGAGTTCCATTGGGCATGCACAGTTATTGAGGCGCTAAGGAAGGGTCACCAAGCATGCCTCAGGAGTCTAGCAAAGAAGGAGTAAGGTGCTGAATAGCCCTTTTCCTCCACTACAAGGCATGCATAACCCCAGTGATTAAGTTGGTTCTTCATACCAGACGAAGCCTTCCTGCTCCCCAGCAAACAGCTCCTGAGAGTATTTAACTAGGGCTGCATACTGTAAACTGCAGGTCAGGATTGGGTCCATCACCAGAAGTAGGTATAGGAGCTAAAAATAGTAGCCAATACACCTACTTTTCAATATGGCCAGATCTGTGGATGGCTGAATCCAGAGAGTGGAGCCATGAACAGTCACAACAGCTCGTTCTACAAACCTGAAAAATGTCCCAGGTTTGCAGCACAAAAAATGAAATCTTTAATTTTTTTTAAATAATAGTAGTAGCACCTGTGGCTTTAAGAAACAGATGCTCTCAGTGGCCATTGCTGGGCAACCACAACAGTATTGCCAGTCTCCAAGCCTTGGTTTCTTCAGTAAAAGTCAGGGGGAGGGGACAGGGCCATTTCCAGCACTGCTTTGGCCTTTGAGGGAGGACTCAGTAGGGCCAGGCCTAGTAGTTACCACTGGGTGACTTCTTGAGACCCAGCTGAGCTCTGAGCAGGAGCAGGAGACAGAGCTGCTAGAGGGGTGAGTGTTTTTCTACTTGCTTTCAGCTGAGGGGATTCAACTGAGGATATTGTGTGGGAGGACTGTGTTTGGGAGTGTGTGAAAGTGATTAGAGTTGTTGCAGAGTCCTGGCTGCTTGAGAGAGGGAGAGGATGGGGCATTGTTTGACTGTGATTGACTGTAATTCAATATTTAAGAAAGTGCCTCTGGCACAAGCCGAAGGGTGAGCTAAAGGGCTCTTTGCCTGTGGCTCTTAGCCTAGGGGCTCTGTAAGAAGCCCAAGAAGAGCCAGAAAGCCAAGGCCCTAGGCTCATTGTCTTCCCCGTATGGTACGTTGACTTCAACAAGAAAAACCACATAAATACAAAGGGTTTTAAAAGGGGGATTATATTTACTTATTTTAAAAGAATTATGAAGCCAGAATGCCAGCAGGGGGTTGGGGGCTATCCAGTGTTTTGCACGGAGTGTCAAAT
>NW_015161068.1:9577-11943 GCF_001447785.1 Gekko japonicus
AATTCTGGGGCGTTCCCCAGGTCCCACCTGGAGGCTGGCATCCATAAAATGAAGACAGTTTTATTCATGACTGGCATTTGATTAGTTCTACCGGCAGTTTTAAATTATTGATTCTAACTGGTGGTTTTTGTGCATTTTATTGTATTTTATTATTTCCATTGTAGGCTGCCTTCAGTTCCTATATGGGAGACCCTTGCTGTAGCACATGTGTTCATGGCTAGCTGAGTAGCTTCCTGCTTAGCAGTCAGCAGCAGAGCACAGTTGTACTTCCTACAGCACTTGTCTTCTGAGGTTAATTTCTACATAAGGAGGAAACAGCTCATCTGGCTTTGGAGCTCGCGTGGGGGGGGGAATCCCAACTACGATTCCCTGTTGGCTTCCAGCTTGTTAACTCTTATGTTACAGTTTAGGCCAGTTTATCTTGGGACAATCAAGGATGTGGCTCATGAGAGAAGCAGTAGATGAATGGTCTCTTCCCACTTTGATTTCTATTTCTGCCTAAGTTTGTGGTCTGGGTCAAGCTGTTTATTGTGCCCACTGCCTGTTGACACTGTTTGCCTGGTCTATGGTCTATGCTCCTTGCCAGTGGTTCAAACGGCACATGATACTGGGAGTGCTATGATCATAGCAGTTTTCCATTCATGAAATGGCTGTATAGAGCAACTGTTTGCTCCAGTTGGGCTAATAGTCACTCTATAGGGTGACTTGATTTATCTTTGTATGTGTGATGCTTCCCTTGGTCAAGGCTGTGTTGCCCTTGCTCCGCCGTGACCTTCCCTGCAACGGAGGATGTGTGCAAGGCCTCAGATTGGAGAGGGGAGGGGTTGCCCCCTTGTTCTTCTGCCTTTCAGTACCCTCTGCTCTTCCACCCTGCCTGAGCAGGGATACTTCATCCTCCTTGGCCTACTGCAGATTCTCCTTGAATAGGCCACCCTTCCAGTACCATCCCCTGGCTCGATCCTCCCCTCTGCCTCTTCACCCAGCCAGAAATGCCCTGAAGTCTCAGCTGCAGCTGCTTCCTTTTCCCAGGCAGGGTTAATGATGTGACTGACCCCACCTGGCTGCCAAATGCAATTACTGAACCCAAAGTCTGAAGGCTCCTCCTGCCGCTTCTGGGTGTATCCTGGCCTGGCTGCTGCAGCTGCCAGTTGAGTATGACTTGTCTCAGCCGAGGTGAGTTGCCTGGTCTGTGGCAAGCCCATTGGCAGACATATGCATGCTGAGTAATCCTCATGTTACATGTACCCTGAATATGCCACTGAACCCCCATATATATCCAGATCTGGGTCCCTAATTTCATTTGTGATGTCAATGCATGTTGGTGCTTTCTTACAAGGATGTCTATGCACATAAATGCAGGTTGTACATGCATTTGCTGTAATGTTTTAATAAGGCTGGTTTCATTTGTGTTTAAGATGGCTTAGCGCAATAAAGGAGAATCATATTCACTTATGATGTTTCATAATGCATGTTTTCAAAATGGTTGATAAGTGTAAAGCAATCATGGGTAAACACACAGCAGCATAAAAATGCTCTATAATCAAAATCATAAAATAGGGGTAACTGACAACCTTCCAACCCACCCTTCAGATCCCCAGGTTTTTTTTCATGTGGTTTGGGACAGATCTCTCTACAGGTAAGCAGATGAGTAGGATAACCAAAGGCATACAATTCCCCCTTGAAAACGGATCACGTGGGCATGTTCAGAATCTGCAGGAGTTCACCCTTCACCCTCCCTTTCCCATTAAAAGGCCTCTTACAAAACCCATTCTTGGTAATACAGCCAAGCTTCATGATATTAATCATGCCATTCCCCAGATTGGAAATAAGAATTATGCCACTTTTCTTGAGAAAATTAAATTTTTGACATTTGAAATAATATATTTACCAAGGTAGTGGAGAAAGGCTGTCATTGAAGCTATTTTCTGTCTGTTAAAAGGCACGCTTTAGTGTAAAAAATTGGTTTTGTCTCCAGCGCCACAAAAGCATGGCCAACATTGATTCTATTTAACATTTTATCAACTGAACTGGAGAAGAGATATTGCCTCTTTGAGTACCAGCCAAAGGTCATGTAGCTAATGCTGACCTCTGTCAAACGTTACACATTGTACAGGAAGGATTGACAATTATTGTTCTACTGTATTTTGCAAGACACAGGGGTCATAGCAATGGAATTGTTATGTTGTGCCACAGCAATAATTCAAAGCTTGTTTGCCTCGACTGTGTAAAGCTACTAAGGTCAGATGCAGTTGCTGTGGTCGGCTGTGGCTGAAAATGGTGAGGACGTGGGCCAGCAAGTAGGTTTATTTTTGCATTTTAATTTGATGGAGTGGTAGCCCATAAAATAGAGAGCAAACCACAAAACA
>NW_015161069.1:0-6832 GCF_001447785.1 Gekko japonicus
GTCTGTGATCTCCAGGACTTTAGCTTGGACCCTGCAAGTCCCAACTCAATTAATCAACATGATGCACACACACACACACACAAGTGTGGGCCCGTGATATTTGTGGGTGGGGGAATTCTACACCCAGGGGTCTATGCTGGACTAAGGGGCTATGCCACTGGCAGCAGTGGGTTCAGTCTGACTCCTGGGTTGCACTGCTGCCAGCAGCTTGCCCCACATGGCTCCCAGGTTGCACTGCAGCCAGGCCCAGTGAAGTTTCCATGCTGCAAAGTTGCCACTGCCGAGCCTAGTGAGGCTTTGAGGCTGCACAGTTGCCACAGCCAGGCCCAGCGGGGCTCTCGGGCTGTATATAAGTATAAGATATATATAAATACTAGGATTCTGACTGGTTAGCTGAAAACCCTTTACTTTTTGAACAAATGAATGAAAACAGAGGCAGCTACATGGGGTTGCCCAGGAAACATGCTGTCTTCTACACCCCAGCATGATGAGCACGCACCTATTATATGAGTGCACACACACGCAAAGAAGCAATTTAGAATTCTTCATAAAAAGTGAATGGTCACAGTTTCTGCTCATAACAGGAGAGCCATTTTCAAACTGAGCAGAAAACACAAAGAAGTTCAAATCCTAATACTTAACACATGAGAATTCTGAAGCAACGGGCATGTTTGCAAAGTCAGTATTGCCTAGGAGTCTTTCCAGAATGATTACAATCACAATGTATAAACAGTAAGAGTCTTTCCTGAATTATTACAGTCACGATGTATAAACAGAAGACAACACTTTGTTGCCTTTGATGTTGTTCGGAAGAAGTTGTAGTACCAAACGGAAACGTACTCCGGGGAATTTCGTCAACCTCTTCAAAACCTGTTCAAACGCCTATGAAATTATGTCATTTTCTACTTTTCTATGCTGTTGAAGAGCTGTATTTGGAACTGTTTTCTATGCTTTAAAGAGATTATATGTATAGCGCATTTATTACAGCTTTTGTGTTCTTTTTTCCAGTAGTTATATAGCTGTGACCTTCTGCTTTGTATCTTCATATAAGTATGCAGTTTTGTTTTAGAGACGGAATGCAATACTCAGATGTCTCAAGAAAATCCTTCCACTCTAGTTTGGTGTAGTGGTCAAGAGTGGCGGACTCTAATCTGGAGTACTAGCTTTGATTCCTAACTCCTTCACATGAAGCCAGCTGGGTGACCTTGGGCCAGCCACAGCTCTTTCAGAGTTCTCTCGGCCTCACCTACCTCACAGGGTGTCTGTTGTGGGGAGAGAAAGGGAAGGCGATTGTAAGCCGCTTTGAGACTCCTCTGGGTAGTGAAAAGTGGGGTATGAAAACCAACTATTCTTCTTCTAACAACTTTAGAACAACTTACAAAGGAAAACTCTATGAAATCACAAACTCCCCTGCATATAGAAAACCACCAGAGACAGAGGTCTACAGAGCTCTAAAAAAATTACTGTATTATAATACAAGAATCTTGGCTTTGTAACTATTGTTATTTGAGTGGATATAATTCTTTTCACTTACCTGTAGAAAAGCTAAAAGCATGCCCCCAAGGGGGCTTACTTTGATTTATTTTAAACTTAGGCAAAACATCTCTTTTTCCTTCCTGCTCTTTGAACCTGGCAATGGCAGTTAAGGACATTACCAGCTTAAAAGAAATCTTACTGGTAAATGTCTATCTCTACGCCCCCCAAAAAACCCTTGAAGATTGATATAGAAGTCCAGTTGGCTACCTTGGAAAACTACTTACTAGATCTACAAAGTAGATGTCCACAAATTACCATGGGACAAAACTGTCAATTTGCATTGGAAACCATGGCATTGCTTATTAAATTATTTGACCCAGTCCTACTAAACAGCAGAAACAAAAGGGAAAAATTAAGCAGATTCTGTCACCACCAAACAGTTCATTTGACAAGGATTGCAGGAAGGCTAAAAACCAAGTTAAACAGAAATATAAACTTTTTAAACATAGCAACACAACCATCAAGAGATACTCATTACTACGAGCCAGAAGGGAGTATAAAGCTATGTTGAAGATGAAAAAGTGCCAATCTATGAAGTCTCTATGGGACATGATAATTGCAGCAGACAAAGGGAAATCAAATGTATCTCTCTGGCATTTAATTATCCCAATAATAAAACCAAGAAACAAAACTGCAATTTCTATACTATCTGTCATTTGGGGAAAGCATTTCAAGAACCTCTACAAGAAGCACAATCCTGAAACCTGTTACTTGTTGTGAGATAACCAAATTGATCAAAACTTTGAAATCAGGAAAGTCAGCTGGCCTTGATGCCCTTCCCACAGAAATTCTGAAGATAGCTAATGACTGTTGGGCTCAGGTGCTCGCACCTTTATTTACACTGATAAATCAGGTTGGAATTATGCCAGATACTTGGAAAATATCACTGATCATACCCATACAAAGAAAAGGTAATAAAACCGACCCAAGCAATTATCAACCAATCAGTCTTCCGGCAGTAATTGGTAAGCTATACACATCTGTCTTGCAGAAAAAGTTGTTGCATTGGATGGATAAAGAGAAAGTGGATGACATGCAAGCAGGCTTCAAAAGGGGTCACTTTTGTGTGGACCATTGTTTTACATTGGCCTCACTGGTAAGCAAATCTGTGCTAGACACACATGGGTCTTGAGCTGTATCATCTGATGTTTGTATAGGTTTCTAATATTATGTAATTATATTTTAATTGTTTTAAATTAGTTAAATATATTTGTTGTAACCTGCCTTGAGCCCTGCTGTGCAGGGGAGGGAGTGCTAGAAATCCAATTAGATTACAATAAATAATAAATAATTTATTTGATTTTGAGGATGGAGATAAATGTGGGTATAGATGCTATTGAAGCAGTGCCCTGGTCAGACCACTTTGTTCTGAAGGCTCGTCTGAATATCCCTAGGAAACCTGGTCATCTTGTCCCTAACTTCAGGGACCTTCCCAGGGTTGTTAAAGGAGGCAGCAGTGAGGCTGCTCTTGAATAAAAAATTAGATCCTTTGGATCTGGCCAACTACCACCCACTCTCAAACCTTCCATTCCTGGGTAAGGTAGTTGAGAGAGTGGTAGTGGAGCAGCTCCAGGTGTTCCTGGATGACACCTTTGTACTGGACCCATTCCAGTTCAGCTTCCACCCTGGCTTCAGGACAAAGATGGCTCTGGTCGCCCTCACAGATGATCTCCAGAGACACCTCAACTGAGGCAGGTCGGTGGTGCTGTTGCTATTAGATCTAACACCAGCATTAGACACAGTTAATTACAGCTTTATGACCCACCACCTCATGGACGTGGGGATTTGGGGGACTGCCTTACAATGGTTTGTCTCCTTTCTCCATGGTATGGGATAGTGGGTGGCAGTGGGGGAGAAGATTTCACTGTGTTACTCTTTGGTATGTGGTGTCCTCAGGGCGATCCTCTCCCCTATGTTATTTTAACATCAATATGTGCCCCCTTTCTCAGTTGGTCCAGAGATTTGGGCTGGGTTGTCACCAGTACGCTGATGACACCCAGTTATATCTGTTGATGAACAGCCAACTGGGGGCTGTAGCTGGATGGTTGAGGCAGAGTCAATTGAAATTAAATCCAGCAAAGACAGAGGTCCTGTGCCTGGGTTGCAGGTGTCTGGGGTTGGGGATCCAGCTCCCAAACCTTGGCAGGGCGCCTTTAATGCCAGCATCAATGGTGAGGAGCTTAGGCATGATTTTGGATGCCTCTCTCTCTCTGGAGAGGCCCAAGTCACAGCCATTGCCAGATCAGCTTTCTACCATCTGCATCTGGGTCAGGCAATTAGTCCCCTATCTCTCCCCTCGTGACCTGGTCACCTCCATGCAATGGTCACCTCCAGTCTGGATTACTGTAACACACTATATGCAGGGTACCCTTGAGGTTGATCCGGAAACTCCAGCTGGTCCAAAACAAAACTGCATGTGTTCTGACAGGGAGCACATATACAACCAGTGCTTCGTCAGCTGCATTGGTTTCCAGTTGAGTACCAAATCAAGTTCAAGATTATGGTATTAACCTTTAAAGCCCTATACGGTCTGGGATTGACATATCTGCAGGACCGGCTCTCCAAATATGTCCCCCGGAGAGCTTTGTGCTCAGGTGATCAACATCTGCTGGTGATCCCCAGCCCAAAGGACATCTGCTTAGCCTCAATCAGAGCCAGATCCTTTTGAGCATTGGATCTGGCCTGGTGGAACATTCTCCCAAGTGAGATCAGGGCCCTGCAGGACTTGCTTCAATTCTGTAGGGCCTGTAAAACAGATATTCTGCCAGACCTTTGGTTGAGGTGGCGGGTGTCCAATTGTACTGACCTCCTCTGCCTCATCCTGCCTTATCTTATTTCACCTCATTCCATCTCACGCCACCTATGTCAGTATATCAGCAAGATAATGCCCGCTCTCTTTGCTTGGTTGCTCAGACACTGCAGGCTGAAATTTGAATTTTCATCTTGGCATGCTATGATTGATGGTTAGCACTGAGGAGTTTTATTATTAAATTAAGCTTTATAAATTGACTGTTTTATTCAATGTTGTAACCTCCCTGAGCCCTGTATCCCAGGAGAGGGCAGGATATAAATAAAATAAAATAAATAATATTTGAGGCATTTATTGACTTAAGGACTGCTTTCAACTCTGTGTCTCATGCATGGCTATGGAATAAGCTATATGCTGCGTGCCTCCCCAGGAGACTGTTAAAACTAGTTATGAATCCCTACTCTGATAACTCATTATATGTTAAATTAAACAATGGGATCTATACCAAACCAAATACCAGTTCAAAGAGGTGTCCATCAGGGCTGTGTCCTTGCATCCCATCTATTCAACCTGTACTTGAATGATTTTGTCCCAGGCTTACAAGATATTTCCACCTATGCACCAAGTCCGGGGATTCGCCCATGTCCTGCCTTGTTATATACTGACAGCCTTGTTCTCCTCTCCAGAACCCAGATTGGTCTAAAGCATGCTATAAAAGCATTTATTTCCTTTCGTAATGGCAAACTCCTGGAGATAATCTAAGATCATGGTGTTTACAAAATCAAAATCAATAAAATGATTAAACAAAAGATGGAAAACAGGTGTGTATAAACTTCAAGTGGTTGATGAATTTAGATATTTTGGAATTCTGTTTCAGTCCAATCTATCCTGGTTCAAGTATGTTCAATATCTTAAATCAAAAACTGATTTAGCTCTGCTGACTTTAAGGAAGTTTTTCTGTACACAAGGAGCTCAGTATGTGCCAGCACTTTTGAAGGCATACAAGACACTAGTGATACCACGCACATTGTATGGATCCCAGATTCTTTCACAAAATACTCGCTTTAGCACTATGCATAGCTTCAGTCATACGACTTGAAGTGGGCCTTCCAAATATTTCAATTGTAATCTGAAAAGCCATAATCAGCTTCAAGTGCAGACTGCTAAACTCTGAAGATCTCTGAGCTTCCACCGTATCAGCAACACATGAGCATTGTTGGTCAGAAGGGAACAGAGCTGTGGATATGGAAATGAACCAATTGGGTTTACAGAAATCAAGAAATCCAACAAAAAGAAGACAAACATTATTTAAAGAAAAACTGCTCAAACAAGATTGGGACTTCCTCCAAAAAGATGCTAGACGGAAATGTTTTCAACTCCATCTGGGAACCAAGTACTCAACCCAGTTCGATCCACCTCATTATCCCAATATACAGGCAGTTCCAAAACTGTGGCAGTCATATGATTACACATTGTAATATGCTGCCAACAGCCCAGATGAAGTGCTGTTTCCTCAAAATACCTTCAGATCAATGTTTCTGTGACTGCCCTTTGGCAGTGATTGATTCATTGTCCCATACGTTTTTCTACTGCCCAAAGTACGAAATAGGCAGAGAAAAATTTCTAAAAAAAAAGGTCATTAAAATATTCAGCCGTTTCTGACATCCCAAGATTACTCCTGAATAGTCTCTGTAAAAGTTGTATTGTGGACATGGCAAATTTCTGCTATACCGTGATTTTTCTTTAATTATATTTTCATAGTGTACTAGCCTGATACCTGTGCTTTGCTATGGAATTTAAGTTCCATAAATCCAATTATAATATTGATGATGTGAAGTATTGATGAAATACACACCGATTTTTCTCTCTACTGAAGGACCTCTCTGTAGACCACATTGGTGGTTCTGCCATCAGGTGCTAGGATCACCAAGCTGCTTGGTGAGCTCACTCTAGAGCAGGCCACATAGAACTGTCCATGTGAGAAGCAGTTGTCTGTTAAGTCAATTCCTGCCACCTTAAGTGTCTGGCCTTGGAACTTGTTGATGGTCATAGCAAAGTAGATATTGAGGGGGAACTGCAGCCTCATGAACTCAAAGGGATTTTGCTGATGGTATGAGTGGTATGTGAGGTATGAGCACCTACTCTCCCTGAGCACTGCCAGTGAATAGTGTGACCTTGATGATGTTCCTGTGCAGGGCCTTCACTTGCAGTCTGGTGCTACTGTAGAGCTTGGGTGGGTTGAAGTTCTGTGGCAGCATCACTTTGAGGAGAAGCTTGTGGGCTGGGAAGCCAGGAGGGTTGAGGGTAGTGGGCTATGTCATCCATTTGCACCACTGAGTCCACAGATCTATACTCCATTTCTGCCCCCTCAAAGGAGTTAAGTAGAGTTTCATTAGAGATGGTAGCCCTGTCATTCTTTGAGGTCAGAATGGCATGCTTGTACAGGCTGTCCATGGACTTTTCCATGATACTGGCAATATTAGGGTAGATCCTGGCTGTTAGTTCTGGTAGGGTCCTCACTACTGAGGCCAGGCATGAAGGGATGTG
>NW_015161069.1:7209-9463 GCF_001447785.1 Gekko japonicus
TGTAAGGGGGGGATTGTGTTTAAAGGCATCTGGGAGGTTGGGCCAGCAGCAGTGCTAAGGCAATCCTGCTGAGCAAGCTTCCCCAACAGCTTTAAGGACTCCATGCCTCTTCCAACCCTTGACAGGCGGTTGTCTGTCAGGTGTAGGAGGGATCACATGTCTGAAGGCATCGGGGAGGCTGGGCCAGCTGGATTGCTAAGGCAATGCTGTTTGGGCAGCCTCCCTGATGGCTTTCAATTCTCTGCCCTTGCTTCTACACCTGACAGACAACTGCCTGTGTGGTGTAGGAGGGGGAAGGGTATTGCAAGCCATTGTGGAGGCTGGGCTGGCATGATCGCTAAGGTGTTACTGCTGGGGCAGGCTCCCTGATGGCTTTAGCACCCTGCACCCGCTGCTGCACCTGACAGACAGCCGCCTGTCAGGTGTAGGAGCTGGGAGGGAGTGTGTTGGAAGTAGGGTTGCCAAGTCGCGGTGGGGGATTGTATGTTTTCACAGAATCTGTGCCGTGGGGATGGTGAGATGCGTTGCACCCGTCATCATGTGACGCTATGCGTCGCTCTGGCAACGGGGCTCCAAACAGCCCCGTTGCCAGAGCGACGCATAGCGTCATGTCCTGGCGACGGTGATGCAACGTGTCTTGCCATCCCCATGGCACGGATTCTGTGAAGACATGCGGATCCCCCGCCGCGATTTTGCAAGATTTGGTAAGTCTAGTTGGAAGCCATCCGGGAGGCTGGGCCAGCAGCACTGCTGCACTTCACAGGTGGTTGGCCATTCCTGATTTCCTCAGCTGTCATTAGCTCTGCAGTCTCCTGTAACTGTTGTTCTTAACCTCAGAACACTGAGCTCCGCAGCTGACCAATCAGAGAGTGGGGGGTGCAAGGAGGCAGCAGCCTGGCAGCCACATAGGAATCAATGGGGGGCACATTTTATCCCTTTTGACCCACTTAGGGGTCAAATTTCTAAAAATCCCTTCTTAGTGAGCATCTATACCACAGCAGAAGTGCTCTCCCCACATTTCATGTTTCTAGGTCCAGCAGTTTGGCCTGGGCATTGATTTTATGGTGAGGGGAATTTCTTTTATATATATATAGATGGCTTATGAACTGTTAAAACTTAAATAAAGTTGACTTCACTGGACTTGAACCCTAACCCTAACACTGCATTGGGGTATATTGGTGTCTGAAAAACACTTGCGGTAGCTTGAAAATGGATGACTAACATGGCTAGTATTTTAAAGCATGCCCATACTGCATTTCTTCATGACATTCATTCTCTCTTTTGATTTCTGCTGATGGCCTAATGTTGTGCCACCATCCAATAGCACAATATGTAATTGCTGGTCCATCCCCACCAGGGCTTAGTCACTACCCCATCCTGAAATCCTTTCCATCTGCATCCCGACTTCCCTTTCCATACATCCTGGTTCTCTGTGCATCATTTGGGTTTGATTTATTAATACTAGTTGAGTGGGATATGCTCATGCCCAGGCAGAGTGACTTCTCCATTTCAGTGAACCTATGGATAACCATAGCAGACACACACACCCTATCCAAATCTTCACAGATTGGCAGCAGGATCTTTCCCGCCCTCTCCTTGTGAAAACAGAAGCCCTAGTGTATTGGCTGGCCTCAACAAATTTGAACATGAATGAGTTTGCTGTATGCATGCAGATCTTGATGGCTTCTTTGGATGTTGATACAAAGGGATATGCTATTTTCAAGTGGAGGGCATGTGTGCCTGTCCTGCAAGCTGTGAATTTGAGGCTTGCAGGGCACGCGAGCACAGTGCCTGCTTTCCACCCAAACATTTAAAGAGAAGGTTCCCTTTAAATGGTTGGGGGAAAGTGGGAAGCGTGAGCACATGGCGCTGCGTCCCTGACGTGATGACACCACTCTGTATGACATCATCATGTTGGGGATGCCCCACCCCCTCCCAGACCACTCCCCAAATCCCCCTGCTGGGGAGAAGATGGGACCTAACAACCCTAATTCAGGGTTGTTGGTATAATGAAAACCCCCTCCCTGAAAAAAAATCATGTTTTTGTTTGTTTTTGTTCCTGGTTTGGGTGCTTACCAGGAAAGCAGCATGCCTCATCTTTATCTTTGATTTCACTGATTTCCTGGGCAATGGACTTTCTCCCTGACAATCAGATCCTTGCAAGGGAGGAGCACAGAGCACTCCCAGCCAATCACTTTTGAAGACTAGCTGCAGAGAGCTGCTGTTCTCTCTCACTTGTTGGTTTGGGGGGGGG
>NW_015161069.1:9812-11846 GCF_001447785.1 Gekko japonicus
GGCTGGAATGATAGCTTCAGAACACTGATTCCAACCCCAGGGGCTGTCATTCCAGTCCCAGAGCAGTCTGACTGGGCCCAGGGACCATAATTCTACTCTGGAGGCTGTCATTCCAGGCCTAGGGCAGGTTTCTCAAAATCCGTTTGGTATTTTAATTGAAACTTTTTTGTGATGTAATATATTTCAATGGAGCCAATTTATTTATTTGATTTATATACCACCCTCCCCGCAAGCAGACTCAGGGTGGTTTACATCAGATGCAAGTCAATTGGCATTTGTGGCTCCCATTATATCCAGTGGGCTTTCAGGCCTCTCCTATTGTTCCCAATACAGCTAGCATGGTGTAAGAGAGCCAGGGTAGTATAATGGTCAAAATGTCAGACTACAATCTGGGAAGCCAAGGTTCAAATCCCCTCTCTGCCATGGAAGCTTGCTGGGTGGCCTTGGGCCAGTCATACACTCTCAGCCTGACCTACTTCACAGGGCTGTTGTGAGGGTAAGACGAAGGAGACGAGAATAATGTAAACCATTTTGGGTCCCCCTTGGGGAGAAAAGCAGAATATAAATAAAGTAAATAAAGTAAACAGGCATTCTTGTAATTCATTTTAGTACATCCCCATAATGGCAGACTGACAGAAAGGGGGGGGGGGGGGGGGCAAAGAAAGAAACTTAAGCAACTTTCACTTTGTGAAAGGAAATGAACAGGCGACAACAAGGAAGGATGGCAAATGCAGAGCTTTCAGTGGAAAGGTAAGTAATTTTTACTGTCAGTCAGTCTCTGTAAGAGTAAAAGTAAAGGTAAAGGTTCCCTTGCTTGAAAGCCAGTCGAATCCGACTCTAGGGTTGTGGTGCTCATCTCCGTTTCAAAGCCGAAGAGCCAGCGCTGTCCGAAGACGTTTCCGTGGTCATGTGGCTGGCATGACTAAACACCAAGGCGCACAGAACGCTGTTACCTTCCCACTGAAGTGGCACCTATTTATCTACTTGCAATTTTTTGCTTTCAAACTGCTAGGTTGGCAGGAGCTGGAACTAGAGACAGGAGCTCACCCCGTCTTGTGGCACCCGGGTCTTGAACTGCTGAACTACTGACCTTCCACAGCCTGCAGTTCAGCGACTTAACCACTTGAGCCACCGCAGCTCCCTCTGTAAGAGTAGAAAAATGCAAAAAACTTTTTTTAAAATGCTGTGGCTGGCTGGAGCTGTCCTGCTTGGCGGCTGCCGGGCTGCCATTTTAGGAATCAGTGCAGAGAACTGAATGGGTACTGAGAGGCATTTAATTTAGAGGTATGCAAAACTGGATCTCTTGATCCTATTCACCTGACACTTCGGGGTCTTTAGATTAGAGGTAGGACTGAGTTGTGCAAAATGACAGTTACTCCAAACCTTAATGTCCTTTCATCATTGGAAATAATATTCCCAAACACCAAAACCACATGGGTTTGAATCCTGAAATGGTAATGTCCCACCCAGAAATGAGCAATTGTGGAAAAATTCCTCCCCCAAAGGCTGGATCCAGAATTAAAATGAATTTTTTCGCAACACACAATCCTCTAACTTTAGTGGGGAGAGTAAGTAGCGGAAGATCAGTGCCTGCCCCTGGAGCAGGCGGTGGCACTTGCCTGCCCCCCTTCTGCTTGAATGAAACACGTGGGTGGGGTGAACCAATCCTGGCTCAGCGCAGGAGTGCTGGCCAATCAAGGGCAAGCTGGCTCGCCAGGTTTGGCGGCAGCTACCCTCCACACACAGATCAGCCCAGTGCAAGCTCGAAGGTGGATGGGAGCTGCACAGACTGGACAGCTAAGAGGCCCACGTGGCGGAAGAACAAGAAAGCAGGTTTTGGGGAATAAGTGGGAGGGTCTGGGGTTGCGTTGTCTTACCAGGCTCCCTCAGTTGATCCTTCGGCACCCCATCTTCAGCCACATTTGGGCCCTCTCTCAACGGTGGCAGCAGCACGGCCCAGCTACCAGTAGCTGTTCGGGATTATCTTTCCTTGGGGGCAGGTTAACGGTTGCACTGTACTGCCTCTGGGATTGG
>NW_015161070.1:0-2834 GCF_001447785.1 Gekko japonicus
GCAGTCTTTCAGGCTTTGCTGGAGAGTTGGTATTTTGATTTTGATTTTTAAAATCCCCCTCTAGTTCCAGAAGATAAGCTCTCAATTTTTCCAACCTGTTGACAACAGCAGCTTGATCCTCTTTAGAAAGGAAAGGAAAGGACTTCAGGCCAGGGAGGCTTGCTACAAGAAGAAAATCTTCAGAAACGTGGGGAACAAACACAAGATAAAAGAGATGAAAACTGTTGGGTGAAAATAGAGAAACTCTGACAGAGGACAGAGAGAAAGCAAAAAGTCTCAATGCCTATTTTGCCTCAGTTTTTTCCCTGAAGAAGAGACCAGGCTCATCTAGATATGGTGCAGGCAGTACGAGCGGTGGTGCAGGGTTAGGGTTAGGAGCCTGCAGGTAACATCTGTAGCCCTCTGTGGCTGTTCGAATCCCCACCGCGGCCGGGTTGAGCCCCCGGCCCCAGTCCCAGCTCCCACCAACCCAGCGGCTCGAAAGTAATAACAAGTAGACAAATGGGTACCTGCCCTAGGCGGCAGGGAGGCACCCTCCTCCTGGTTCCATGCCAGGAGTGCGGTTGATGGCAGCAGCGGCGGCAGGCAGAGTGGCGAGAGCAATGGCGGCCGAGCAGCGGCGGAGATCCTGGAGGCGGTGACCAGATCAAGTGGAGGCGGAGCCGGGTTGACGCAGCGACGAAGGGATGCAGCACGGCTGGAGCTGAAGGGACGCATAGCCGGAAGCTGCGCCCCGAAGCAACTGCGCACCAACGGAAGCCAGCAGAGCTACCCGGAGATGGTCGCAACATTGCCAGGACCGTCAGGAACAACGAGGCTGCCGGAGAAAGAAGAAGGAATAAGATTCACTGCATGGGTGCTGGTAGGGAATCCCCTCCCCCCGGAAAATTGTGGCCCTAGTTAGGTATCTACTACGCAAGTAGTCCATTGTAAACCGCTCTGAGACCCATTAGGGGTTATGAGCAGTATAGAAATCGAAATATAAATAAATAAATATGGTAATAGGCAAGGCACAGCATCCAGGCTGCTGGTTGACATGGAAAGAGAAGTCGTTGAGAAGCATCTGGCTGCACTGAATGAGTGCAAATCCCCCAGGCCAGATGGTATGCACCCAAGAGTGTTCAAAGAACTTTCTAGAGAGCTTGCAGAGCCTTTGTCCATCATCTTCCCGACCTCTTGGAGGATGGGAGATGTGCCACAAGACTGGAGGAGGGCAGATGTTATCCCAGTTTTCAAAAAAGGAAGGAGGAATGACCAAGGAAACTGCAGGCCACTCAATCTGACCTCTGTCCCAGGGAAGGAGCAGATTTTAAAGGGATCAATCTGCGAGAATCTAAAGGACAATTTGGTGATCTGGTGAAGTCAGCACGGATTTGTTCCCAACAGGTCCTACCAGACTAACCTAATTTCCTTCATTGATCGAGTGACGAGCTTACTGGATCGAGGGAATGCTATTGATGTTGTTTACCTGGATTTCAGTAAAGCTTTTGAAAAGGTTGCCCATGATACTCGAGTAAACATTGGGATCTGGGATCTGAATGGAGGAAGGTGTCCAGTGAGGTGCCACACGGCTAAGTTCTGGGCCCAGTACTTTTCAATATTTTTATAAATTATCTGGAGGGGCTACTCATTAAATTTGCAGATGACACCAAATTGGGAGGAGGAAGCAGCGAACACACCAGAAGATACAGAATTCAACAAAATCTGAACACAATGGAAAAGTGGGCGGATGTGAACAAGATGCAATTTAACAGGGGTACCAAGTTCTACATTTGGGTAACAAAAATGGGTAACACATACTGGATGGGGGATACACTTCTGAGTAGCAGTGTGTGTGAACAAGATCTTGGGGTATGTGTGGACCAAAAGTTAAATATGAGCAGCCACTGTGATGTGGCGACAAAAGGGCTAATGCGATCTTCGGGTGTAGCAACAAAGACATAACATCCAAATCACAAGATGTCATCATCCCACTGTACACTGCATTGGTCAGGCCACAACTGGAGTATTGTGTGCAGTTCTGGAAGTCTCACTTTTAAAAGGATGTGGACAGAATGGAGCGTATGCAGAGAAGAGCAATGAGGATGATCAGGGGCCTGGAGACCAAGCCCTATGAGGAAAGGCTGAGGGACTTGGGAATGTTTGGTCTGGAGAAGATGAGTGTGAGGGGGGACCTGATTGCTTTCTTTAAGTCTTTGAAGGGCTGTCAGAGTAGGGCAGGGAGCTGTTCCTGTTGGCAACACAATAATGTGTTTAAATTAAGGACAGGAAGGTCCTTAAATGCATTCTCGAAGCACCCCGCATCAAGCCTACAAATATAATTGGACAAATAAATATCAGTTCCTGTTTTTATCCCTTTTGATTATATTTTGGCAGTCTCATTTAATGTTAATAAAAGTATATTTGCATATTTTCCAATAAAAACGTGTGTAATATTTCTTCATGTCCTACGGCTCTCAAACATCAGATGTTTATTCTATGTGGCTCTTATGTTAAGCAAGTTTGGCCACCCCTGCTCTAGGCTGATCCCGCATTGTGCAGGGGGGTTGGACTAGATGGCTTGTATGGCCCCTTCCAACTCTGTGATTCTATGATTCTCTCCAGTTATGTACATTCAGATTGTGTAAGTGACACAATAGACCATACGTTTACTACTGGGCATTTTGGTTTGGTGAGAGGATGATCATCTAAGCCAGTAAAAAAGAAACAGTAACACTTTCATCTATTTAGGCTGAAGATGCATGTTGAGAGGTAATTTGGATACGTCAACTGCTGTCTTTCTGTTGTGATTATTAGCATTAGAAGTTGCTGGGAAATCCAGCAGAATCAATAGG
>NW_015161070.1:3748-5161 GCF_001447785.1 Gekko japonicus
AACAAACTCTGGGAATCTAGCTAGCAATTGACTTGGTTTGTCTTCTATCGAATTAATCACAGGCTGCTTCCAAATAGAGGTAGGAAAAGGCACTCATCATGCAGCATCAAGCAGTTTGCAAGTAGATGGCAAAGGCATCAGCAAAGCCCATGTCACTCACTGCTGTTGCCATCCTCACCTATGCAACTCCCCCCTTTTCCTACACTGGTGCACAAGTATTGGTGTGATGACAGTCACACCAGGAGCCTTTTCCCTTCTTCCCCCAGTGTGTTTCAGCTAAAAAAGACCAGATGTTTTTCTGGTACTCTCTTGCTTTCTCCATAATCCAGCGAATGTTGGCAATTTGATCTCTAGTTCCTCTACCTGTTCGAAACCCAGCTTGTACTCCTGGCAGTTCTCTATTCACGAAATGTTGAAGCCTAGCTTGTAGGATCTTGAGCATGTCCTTGCTAGCATGTGATATGAGTGCAATTGTGCGATAGTTTGAACGTTTCTTCTTTGGGATTGGAATGTATACACCTTTTCCAATTTTGTGGTCACTGTTGGGTTTTCCAAATTTGCTGGCAAATTGAGTGCAGCACTTTAACAGCATCGTCTTTTAAGACTTTGAATAGCTCAGCTGGGATACCATCACCTCCACTAGCTTTGTTGTTAGTAATGCTTTCTAAGGCCCATTTAAGTTCACATTGCAGGATGTCTGGCTCGAGGTCAGTGATTATACTGTCGTGGTTGTCAAGGTCATCAAGGTCTTTCTTGTATGGTTCTTCTTTTCCTAATCTCTTCTGCTTCTGCTTTTGCTAGGTCCTTACCATTTTTATCCTTTATTATGGCCAGCTTTGTCTGGAACGCTCCTTGATTTCTCCAGTTTTCTTGAAGAGATCGCTAGTCCTTCCCATTCTATTGTTTTCCTCTATTACTTTGCATTGTTTATTCAGGAAGGCCTCCTTATCTCTCCTTTCTGTTCTCTGGATATCTACAGTCAGTTGGGTAAATCTTTCCTTTTCATCTTTGCCTTTCCATCTTTGCCTTTCACTTTCCTTCTTTCCTCTGTTATTTGTAAAGCCTCGTCAGACAGCCACTTTGCTTTCTTGCATTTCTGTTTCTTTTGGGATGGTGGTGATTGCTGCCTCCTGTACAATGTCACGAACCTCCGCCCATAGTTCTTCAGGCACTAGACCTTTGAATCTATTCTTCACTTCTACTGTATATTCATCAGGGATGCGATCTAGATCAAATTTGAATGGCCTAGTGGTTTCCCCAATTTTCTACAGTTTAAGTCTGAATTTTGCAATGAGTAGCTCATGATCTGAGCCACAGTCAGCTCCAGGTCTTGTTTTTACTGACTGGATAGAGCTTCTCCATCTTTGACTGCAAATTATATAGTCAATCTGATTTCGGTGCTGCCCATCTGGT
>NW_015161070.1:5202-6205 GCF_001447785.1 Gekko japonicus
TCAATCTGATTTTGGTGTTGCTTATCTGGTGATGTCCATGTGTAGAGTCACCTCTTAGGTTGTTGGAAAAGGGTGACCAGTGTGACCAGTGTGGCCTCTTGACAAAACTCTGTTAGACTTTGCCCTGCTTCATTTTGCTTTCCAAGGCCAAACTTGTTGTTCCGGTTTCCTTTTGATTTCCTACTTTAGCATACCAGTTCCCTATGATGATGAGGACATCTTTTTTGGTGTTGGTTGTAGGAGGTGTTTTAGGTCTTCGTAGAACCGGTCCACTTCAGCCTCTTCTGCATCAGTGGTTGGGGCATACACTTGAATTACTGTGATGTTGAATGGTTTGCCTTGGAATCGGACAGAAATCATTCTGTCATTTTTGAGATTGTATCCCAGTACTGCCTTTTGCACTCTCTTGTTGACTATAAAGGCCACACCATTTTTTCTACGAGATTCCTGGCCACAGTAGTAGATATAATGGTCTTCTGAGTTAAATTCACCCATTCCTGTCCACTTTAGTTCACTGATTCCTAAGATATCGATGTTCAGTCTTGCCATCTCATTTTTGACCACGTCAAGCTTACCTTGATTCATAGATCTTACATTCCAGGTTCCTATGTAGTATTGTTCTTTGCAGCATCGGACTTTCCTTTCACCATCAGACACATCCACAACTGAGCGTCCTTTCGGCTTTGGCCCAGCCGCTTCACTCTTTCTGGGGTTACTTGTACTTGCCCTCTGCTCTTCCTCAGTAGCATATTGGACACCTTCCGACCTGAGGGGCTCATCTTCCGGCGTCATATCTTTTAGCCTTTTGATACTGTCCATGGGGTTTTCTTGGCAAAAATACTGGAGTGGGTTGCCATTTCCTTCTCCAGGTGGATCACGCTTGGTCTGAGTTCTCTGCTGTGGCCTGTCCGTCTTGGGTGGCCCTTCACGGCATAGCCCACAGCTTCATTGAACTGCGCAAGCCCCCTCGCCACGACAAGGCAGTGATCCATGAGGGGGAAAA
>NW_015161070.1:6897-11653 GCF_001447785.1 Gekko japonicus
TTTTAATGGCAAGGCCAGGTAGAAATGTTTCAAATAAAGAAGTAAATCTATTGAATTGTGAGACAGGAAGTCTGAATTGGGGAACAGGAGTCACTGGACTCACTGGCAAGGTTGCACCATGTGAACAGGTGTTGCTATGCACTTCATTACCGAAAAATGGATGCATATGATCTTGTAATATATAAGTGTGCAAGGAATTGCTGGTGTTTGCTTTATTGATATTTTCCATCTGGACTCTGTTCTGAATAAAGCTGACCATGTATAACAATTAATGTCTGTATATTGATAAGTATATATTGAACTCCCTCCCATAATGAGGGAATCTAATCTGAATTTCTCCTTTCTCATTCTGACGTTGAACTGCTGGAATCACTTGAAGAATTATCCGATTCTTCCTCATTGGGTTCCTCTCCTTCTTCCAGATTAGGATCCTCGTCTTTATCTGTGGCCAATTGTTTTTTCAAAAAGTTTTTGGCCTTTTGGACAGAATCAGTTTTAACTGTCGGTTATTGCTTTGTCTTGTAGGAAAAGAATTAAATCTTTATACTATCACCTTCATTTCCGGATCTTAAACGGAATATCTTTCAGAATTTTAATTTCTTCTACATTGATTTTAAGTGTTTTCCCCACAGTACCTTTTAAAACATTGTCTCTCATTGTTCTCTTGGGTTTAGGGTTAAGATTAGAGTAAGGGTTAGGGTTAGGGTTTGGGTTAGGGTTAGGATTAGGATTAGGGCTCGGGTGCGAGTTAGGGTTAGGGCTAGGGTTAGGGTTAGGGATAGGGTTAGTGTTAGGTTTAGTGTGAGGGTTAGGTTTAGTGTGAGGGTTAGGGCTAGGGCTAGGGTAACCCTAACCCGAAACCTAACCCTCACCCTAAACCTAACCCTAACCCTAAACCCTAACTCTAACACTAACCCTAGCCCTCACCCTCACCCTCACCCTCACCCTAACCCTAGCCCTAGCCCTAGCCCTAGCCCTAACCCTAACCCTAACCCTAGCCCTAGCCCTAACCCTAACCTTAACTATACCCTAACCCAAAAACTAAGCTAATCCTAACCCTAACCCTCACCCTAAACTTAACCCTAACCCTAACCCTAAACCTAAACCTAACCCTTACCATTACCCTAACCCTAACTCTAACCCTAACCCTAAACCTAACACTAACACTATCCTTAACCCTAAACCCTAACCCTAAACCTAGCCCTACCCTAACCCTAACCCTAACCTTAGCCCTAGCCATAACCCTAACCCTAACTTTAGCCCTAACCCTAACCCTAGCCCTAGACCTAGGCTGTTGTTGCAACTTTGGTACATGTAGACCAGGTAGGATTTAAATGAGGCAGGAAAAGCCCTGGTAATATTAGGCTGGTCCCTGATCTGATTGCTTTAAATAGTAAGAGATCTGATCAAGTTCTCACCTGATGCTGAAAAAGTTTTTAATCAAATTGGTTTTCCTCATACATTTTTGAAGTTACTAGGCAAGTAAATTAACTCTTTAAATACCTCTCCACTTCTGTAGTGTGATCCAGTACTATTGTTACCCTAAACCCTAACCCTAAACCTAGCCCTACCCTAACCCTAACCCTAACCTTAGCCCTAGCCATAACCCTAACCCTAACTTTAGCCCTAACCCTAACCCTAGCCCTAGCCCTAGGCCTAGCCCTAGACCTAACCCGAACCCTAACCCTAACCCTAGCCATAATCCTAGCCCTAACCCTAACCCTAAACCCAATCCTAACCCTAACCCTAAACCTAAACCTCATCCTAACCATAACCCTAATACTAAACTGAAACCCTAACCCTTACCCCAACCCCAACCATAACCATCGCCCTAGTCATAAACCTAGCCCTACCCTAACACCAACACTAAACCTAACTCTAACACTAACCGTAACCCTCACTCTAAACCTAACCCTAACCCCAAACCCTAAAACCAAACCCTAAACCTAACCCTCACCCTAACCCTAACCCTTACAGTTAGGGTTTGGGTTAGGGTTAGTGTTAAGGTTAGGGTTTAGGGATAGGGATAGGGTTAGGATTAGGGCTAGGGTTAAAATTAGGGTTTAGGGTTAGGGTAAGGGTTAGAGTTTAGGGTTTAGGTTTAGGGTTAGGACTAGGGTTATGGCTAGGGTTAGGGTTCGGGTTAGTGTTAGTGCTAATGCTAGGGTTAGGGTTTAGGGTTTAGGGTTTGGGTTAGGGTTAGGTTTAGGGTGAGGGTTAGGGTTAGGTTTAGGGTTAGAGTTAGACTAGCCGTAACCCTAACCCTAGCCCTAGCCCTAACCCTTACCCCAACCCTAACCCTAACTTTAAATCTAACCCTCACCCTAACCCCAACCCTAGGCCTAGTCCTAAACCTAGCCCTAACATTGGAGCTGGGTTGTGCTGGGCACTAGCACTGGTATTGCTGGGCTTCCAACCCCCCCACCTGAATTATGATTATGTGCTTGACATCACTCCTGTTGAGCTGGCATTGCCATATTGGCACTGGGTTCTGCTGGGCCCTAGTACATTGCACTGGTTGTACTGAGCTTGCAAAAATCCCCCCATTCAGTTTCTACTGAAGAGATTCTCTGGTTTGACTTTAGTCCTGTTTGGTTTGCACTGCCTGGGTCTGCTGGGCTTGCAAAAATGCCACCCACCTTCAGTTTCTATTGCAGAGATTCTTGGTGACTTTGATTCTGTTCTGCTGGGCTTCTATTGTCCTTGGAAACAATGGAGAATGGGGCACTTCTTTGGGGGGGGTTGTAACTCGGACCTCATAACTCTAATCGTCACCAGACTTGGAAGGCAGGTAGAGGAGAGTCAGCTGCAGATCTTCTGTGAGCTTGGTGTCTGTAGCTTGCACAGGATCTGTTCTATACACTTCTTAACCTCCTGAACCTATGTTTGTCAAAATGACTGCCTGTCATCTGTCATTCCCCAGGAAGCACTTTCATGGGGACTATAAATACAATCCTCACCAAGCTTGGAGGACCAGTAGAAGAGAGTAAGCTGGAGATCCCTGGAAGTTTGGTGTCTCTAGCATACCGGGGAGGGTGTTCTACTGCATTATGAACCTCATGAACCAAACCAGTTGATTTACCTCCTAAAAGTTCTTGATGGTTCATAGCTCACAAACCGGGAATGCCACAAACCACAAACTGAAACAAACCACATTTTCCCAACTCGTGCCCATCCCTAATCTGAACTTTTTAATGTTGCTGTTCTCTCAAGCAGCTGATCACATCTTAGTGGAGCTAATGCTTTCCATTTACCCTATTTCCACTAATCATGTTTCAATTAACCAACCAGTTCATTGCAATTTTAAAGACAAATAAAATAAAATAAAAATTCAGTGTCCCATTCATGATTATTTTAATCCAAGTTCCTGATGGTCTAAAGGGGGGGAACAAACATTAAAATAGCACGATGTTTAAAAGCTTTGCTCAGAAGCAGCTGCATTCAAATTGTGTCCCACCACTGAGGAACGAAAGCTTACACTCCCATTTGATTGTTAAGTGGAGAGAGCTTAAGGAGAACATAGCGCTGGTTTCATTTAGAATGTGTACTATGACTATGTCTTAATTGTGCTTGTGTTTTGTCAGTAACTAAAATGTGCCTTCATGCTTTCAGTCACTAGAAACACATAGAGAAAACATTCATTCATTTTAAGAGCAACATTGGTGGTAAATGCCTTGGTTGTGCTCCAATACACAGGTTGGGATTTTATTCATAATATTGTAAGAGAGCATAATGACTAAGTGAAGCACAGTTTCTGTAATATAAAATGGAACAAGAAAATACTGAGCAGACTCTTGAAGCTGTAATTTTCCTGTGATTTCAGTACTACAGTGTCAAAATAATGAACAGACTCAGCAAAAATAAAAAAGGAAGCAGACCAACCGTTCAAGTCACTTGAATTTTTATTCACGATGGTGGGTTATTTAGCTTGTTCAAAGCTGCAATTCTAAGTACACTTAATCAAAGCTGAACGCTATTGAAACAGTGGAATTTACTTCAAAGTAAATGTAATTTACTGCTATTTCACCATCAGTAATCAAAAATTGGCAAGCCACTCTACAAAAGTTTTTATGGAGCCCAGAATAGGCTTTGCAATCCTAAAGAGACCCAGAGTTTAGGAGGATATGCCTTACCAGATCTGATGCTATACAATAGGGCGATTTTAATGGCAACCGCAGTTAAAATGCTATCTATAAAGTTGAGCCCTACCTGGGTAGAGATATGTGATGAACTGTTATATCCACAAAGGCTGTTATGTACTCTCCCGAGAAACGACACAGAACGGGAGGTGGTGCTCCCATCTATCCAAACCTGGGAAAAGCACACAAAGACAGTGTTACCCAAATTCTCACGTTATTCCACCTACTTACATCAGCAGTGGTTCAGATCAGGCATGGATCGATCACTTGCAGGCAGATGGAGACAGAAAAAAATGTCTTGCATTGCAGATGTCATTAAGAAGACAGGCGTCATTACCAAAGCTGAATTGGAGTATAAATTGGGATTACATATACCTTGGTTTTTTAATTTTGAGCGGAGTCATTTTTTGAATGCACTTAAAGCCTCATTGCTCACATGACCATTGACTGAGGTTGAGCTGTTGATTCGTGATCCAGATGCACAAAGTATAGGACTAATATCAAAATTCTATTCAATCTTGCGATAAATTACTACCTTACCAAAAAGCATGGCAGAGAGACTGCACGATACCTCTGAATTAAGATACATGGAACTCCACCAGCTTTAGAACTAAATC
>NW_015161071.1:0-1807 GCF_001447785.1 Gekko japonicus
CAGTAGCTTTCAGATGGGGGACTGGTTCAGACAGGGGTACTTGTTCATTGAGAGGAGATACTGCGGTGATTCAAGATTAAATTAGGAGCATTTGCTGTATGTATGTATGTGTGAGTGTGTATATATGGCTGCGGTCACACGCAACATTAGCCACGCAAGAGATATGGAAGACAAGCGGAGTTTCCGGTCGCGATCTCACCAGCACATCTGGGAAGCGTAGGTTCTAGAGAAGTGCCACCACCATTCGGCTTTTATATAAAAGGGAGATGTAAATCAGCTTGATATTAACTCAGGGACTTTTAGCTAGGCAAAGGAGATGATGACTGGGTGAGGTAACAAAAGATTTGACTCAGTAGAAGTCAACTTCATATGTTCATTGTCCATCTTAAAGTGCTCCTTCCAGAACTGGAAAAACTTGGGATGGATCACCTGGCGTGTTGGTACTCTTCTTGTCATAGTCAGCATGCGCCTTTATTAATGACTGATGAAAGATCTAGCCCCCTGAGCACTTCCAGACTAGAGAAACTCATGCGGCTACTTGCACAGTAGCTTTCAGATGGGGGACTGGTTCATACAGGGGGACTGGTTCATTGAGAGGAGAGACTGCGGTGATTCAAGATTAAATTAAGAGCATTTGCTACGTGTGAGTGTGTATATATATAGTTTTTTAAAAATTCCAGTTAAAACCAGAATAAAACAACATTTATGAAGAATAATCACATGTGGTCTGTAATGTGCCTTCTTAAATGGTGCTCCTGGTCCCAAGTCAGTCAGGTAGACAAAAAGAAACGTGGTCAAAACATTCTTTTCTGCCTCAATTTGTCTTTGCTTGTCTAATGGTTGTGGTACAGGTCCCTAACACCCAGTCCAATTAAGGCAAAAGGAAACCAAGGTTCTCTCTCACACACACCTTCACTATGAAATACACTATGAAATACAATGAAATACAGAAAGACTCATCAGGCTGGAAATAGTTCCTGCAGATGTTCACACAGGAGTAACTACTGCACAAATTAGTACTGTATTTTATATATGTGTGCAAACATTCACCCAGACAGAAGATGAGTACACCATCTTATTGCAACCAGCTCCCTCCCTCATGAAGATGTCCAACACAATCCTGTCTTGACCACATGACATTATTTGACATTGAGAATTTCCTCAGAGCTGCTGGCTAATGCCAGCTATACGGTTTCCTGAGTGAAGCTGAAACCTGAGAGTAAAAAAAATAAATGCTGAGCTGAAAAGACTCTGTGAATTCAAATTAAAAGCTCTCCTCAGTTTAGCAGTGAAGCAATACAAATGAGATGTGCAAATGTTAACAACCTGCTTGTGCCTTAAAAAATCAAGTTTGAAAAGCATTTTCAATTAATACTTACACTTGCTAATGAAATGAAACAGGAGCCCAGCAGTACCTTGAAGACTAACAAAATTTATTCCAACATAAGTCTTTGTGAGTCATCTGAAGAAATGAGCTCTGACTCACAAAAGCTTATGCTGGAATAAATGTTGTCAGTCTACAGTGCTGCTGGACTCTTGCTTTAATTTTTGCTATACCAGAACACAGCTGCCCATCTGGAATGAATGAAAAGGTGCACTTACATGTGATCCATTTACACGTAATCTAGACAGACAAGTGCAATGAGATTCCTTGCTGTTCTGCCTGGCAGTAACCTGTTTCTTTGGACACTCGAGACCCTCTCATGGCAAAAGTACCTCTTGACTTTCTTTCCCGCTGTGAAGCACCACCCTCCACAGCTTCTTAATCCAGGGTGACATGAAATGATCCGGCTGCTGGCCAAAGTTT
>NW_015161071.1:1864-11274 GCF_001447785.1 Gekko japonicus
TTAAAGGTAGATTCAAGCCCAGTAGCACCTTAAACGTTTTTCAAGGTATGAGCTACATGGGGTTGCCCTTGAAGATAACCAGGAAACTGCTGCTGGATCAAAATGCAGCATACCAGTTTTTAACTGGTGGGATCTTGTCATTCCTATTCCGAGGTAACGTCACTGGCTGCTGATTAGCTTCAGGGTCCAATTCAAGTTGCTGGTGGTGCTTACCTTTAAACTGCCTTTCCTGACCAGGGGCCCACATACTTGACGGACCACCTCTCCCTGCATATTCCCATGTGGGCAGCTTCTTTCTGCCCAGCAAGTTCTACTGCCAGCTTCTGATGAAGGGAACTTTGACCCTCAGAAGCTCATAGCTTGGAAGTCTCTAAGGTGCTCCTGGACTCGAATCTAGTTGGCCGACTGCCGACCGACACAGCTACCCTCTGGAACTAGATTAAAGACTGCACTGTAGGACTCTGCATCTGTTTAGATGTTCATGCGTTGGCCCTGTGAAAACAGGATGCATTGAACATGGTGAGACCGGAAGGGCATAAGCCTGCTTGATCTCTCCACACCTAAAGGAACACCTGAACAGGAGTAATATCAGGCAACTTTGTATGTCTGAGGATGATAAATAACCGGTTAGAAGGAAACGTCACATGGCCACTATGGATTATTCCCTGCTAGAGGAAAATAGTACAGTCAAAATGGCATTTAATTCAGGGGAAATTGGACTTGGGTTTAATGACATAATGACCTGCACTGTTAAGTGATGCATCTCTTGCTGGACTGTGCACTCCCCAAAGTGTGCATCATTTGTGACTCCCACAACTTGGTCTCTGCATCCAGCATCCTCAGCTGAGCATGTGTTCCCACCCTCTGAATTTGGAACTGCCTCGGTAGACTTAGGTTTTGTTGGTGTGGGAGTACATAAAGCCTCAAAGAATATCTAAAGCTTCAAGGCACCTTTCTTTAGCTGTGGCAGGCTGACTCATAAAAATTCAGTGTGAGCTTGCATGCACCTCCAGCGACACCTGTCTAATAAATAATAAAATGTTGTTATCTCTGATTGTTAACCTGCACATTACAGGCTGCTGGTGTAGTATTTTTGACCATTAGTCTCCATACTGCCTAAACTGAATATTTAATAATCACTAATGGAGGAACTCTCATTTGTTATTAAACATTCCGGGCAGGGACCTCAGTAACATGCATACCCTTAAACTTGTAGATTGACTTATAAGGGGCAGAGATGTCCTGCCACCAAAGACGCCCCTTAGGAGGCGTTCAGACTCTGACCCCCTGCATGAGATCTATTCTGATGGATTCCACACTTGTATCTAATGAGCAATCAGACAGAAGCACAGAGTATGTCCATAGTCTGGATGCGGAGTGGCAAGATGACCAGCTCTAGCTTTCTGTGGGCCTTGCATGCCAAGAAATCAGTGGGCTCTCTTGCTCTCCCCTATCCCAGCCCCTTCCTGCCATCCCACTATAGCATCCTTCTCCTAAAACTCTTCAACCTGCAAACACCAGGTTGGCAAAAGGAACACAGGGAAATTGCCCTCTGCGCCCTTTGGCAGCATTCCTCCCATCAAGAAGGGTGACACAGGGGCCCTTGGGATGGTGTCTTGTTTAAAAGATGATTGCTTGAGCAAAACAACTGTTATAAATCCTTTGCTATGGTAGATGACACGATACTGCTGAGGTGCCTGGAATGTGAGGTGGGCCAGGGATGAAGCAGTGTTGAGATGGTTCTGTTGTTTTCCATCAGACTGGTCACAAAAGGCTTCAGAGGGAGATGCTGAATCACCTCCTTGGGAGCTGTTTGGGGGGAGGGGTGTCACAAGGCTATGGGTTATCTTCCATCTTGTTTCATATCTATGTAAAGGCCCTTAATGAGATCATCTGAAGTTCTGAAGTAGGCAGTCATCAATATGATAAAGACACAACGCTATATATTACTCTGAATAAATCACCAGTTGCTGCTGAGTCTGTCCCAGCTCAGTGTCGGAATGCAGTGGCCCAGTGGCTGAAACTGAATCTAAAACTGAATTTGGAGGAATTGTTGGCCAGAAGGGATTTAAATGGGATTGTTCTTCCTAAAGAAGAAGAAGAGCAGGGTTTTTTTATAACTCAGTCTTCTCAACTGTAAGGAATCTCGAAGCAGCTGACAATCTCCTTCCCTTTCTCTCCCCACAATAGTCACTTTGTGCGGTAGGTGGGCCTGAGAGAGTTCTGAGAGAACTGTGACTGGCTGAAAAGTCACCTAGCAGGCTTCATGTGGAGGAGTGCGGAATCAAACCAAGTCTTCTAGATGAGAGTCCACCACTTCTAATTGATGGTGTGCAGCTTTTGCTGAAAGACTCTGTTAAGAGCTTGACTTAAGAGCTTGGGATTCATGCTGGATCCTGGTCTCCTCTTGGGGAAGCATGTGTCCATGACAGCAAAAAATGATTTTTTTCAGTTTCACATGGATATGAAGCTGGCTCCCTAATTGCAGGTGCTGGACTTGGCTACAGTGCTCCTTGCTTCAGTTACCTCAAGGCTAGATTACTGTAAAGCTCTCTACATGGAATTGCCCTTGAAGATAAACTGAATGAAGCAGCCCACTTTTTATCTGTGGCCAGCTGGTGTGATCCTGTCATTCCTATTCTGAGGTAATTTAACTGGCTGCTGATCAGCTTCAGGGTTCAATACAAGTTGCTGGTGCTTATCTTTAAACTGTCTTTCATGACCTGGGGGCTGGGGCCCACTTACCTGAAGGACCACCTCTCCCTGCATGTTCCTATGTGGCAGTTTCATTCTTCACAGCAGGTTCTATTGTCAGTGTACCACCATTGTCCAAAGGACATTCAGCAACCATCTGGGCCCAAGCCTTCTCAGTGGCTTCTCCACATGCCACTGGAATGGCTTCCCAGAAAAGGTGAGGGGTCTGTGAACCTCCTGGTTCTCCAGCAAGGCTGCAAAACAGAGCTGGGGCAGTAGGAGTCCATGTACTGGTGGTGGCCATCAGATGCTTTTAGGCTGGGTTTTAATGTTTTTATATCTGTTGTTTTAAATGTTTGTTTTATAAAATTGTTTTTACATTGTTGTTACCCACTTTGGGTCCTGAGATGCTCAGGAGAAAGGTAGGCATGTAAATATTTTAAATAAATGAATAAAATTTGAGCATGAGGAAGTTGTGTTCTACAGCTACCAGGCATTCCATGCATAATCGCGGGGACCTCTAG
The DNA here is from genome assembly GCF_001447785.1 of Gekko japonicus. Lineage (NCBI taxonomy): Eukaryota > Metazoa > Chordata > Lepidosauria > Squamata > Gekkonidae > Gekko > Gekko japonicus. The sequence goes on from NW_015161071.1 coordinate 5,083, forward strand.
AGCAATCTCCCATCTCTTCATGTGAGGGAAGACTAGTAGGAGTGGAAGGAAGAGCTGCTGGTCTCCTCATCTGGTCCAGCTGGATCTGCCTCCCCTTCTGGTTCAGGGTATTTATTTACAGCAATAGCATTCCATTCTCTTGCACTCCACTCCTGCCATTGCTGCCTACTTGGATTGCCAGCTTCCCACCGGCAGCAGGAGACCTCCCGCCTCCCACTCTTGTTTCCTGCCACTGTTCAACTGAGCAGCAGGAGGAAATTCCCAGGCAAAAGCGGAGGCACAATTGACCTCCCTGGTGCAATGATGTCACTTTTGGCATGACCTGGAAGTGACATCATCACCCCAGGTCATGCTTTGTTATTCGCCAAAAACACTATGGTTAAATAATAGAGTTTGGGGCAAATGCTAGAGTGTCACCCCTTTTACAATGACAGCAATTCCAAGTTGCTCCAGAAGTGACATCATCATGCCCAAAACTGTAAGTCCTTGCCTTCCCCATTTCCTGCTGGTTACCAAGATGTGCCTGGTGGCCCTATCTTCCCATCAGTTAATGGGAGATCAGCTCACTGTCTATAGTTGATGCTGAGCTCTCTGCTGAGCTGTGAACCTCCACAGGTGCTCAGCTTTGCCAGTCCTTGGCATTGCACTTGATTTCTAAAAGGGTGACTATGTTCTTACTCTCCTATTATAGTAAAATAGTTTCTATATTTATTTACATTAATATTCCCCCCAGATTGGCATACATAGATTTATTCCATTTTATCATTGCAGCAGCATTCTGAAGCGGGTCGAGTTTGGGAGACAGTGATGGAAACGATGACACCCAGTGTCTTCCAGCCCCACTTGCTAGAAAAGTTAGAACGGGCTACCATAATGTATATTCCTTGTATCGGTCACTGTAACTCCCCCTCCCACCCACAGAGATCTGGAAGATCCAGATCTGGTGACACTAACTTTTCAATAGCTTAGAAGTACCAGTTCTCTGTGGCCAGATGGACACTGGGACTTCTTCCCTGGCATTGGCGATGAACATTTCAGTAAATTGCATGTCACCTGATTGATTTTGCTTGTATAGTTTACATGCCACAGAGAGAGCAGAGAATCCAGAAGAGCAGCAGGCCCCTGTAACAAAGGCACTGGCATTGCAGGGTTTTTTTTTCTACAGTGATCCAGATGGCTTGTGGACAATGAAAAATATGAGTCAGAATGATAGCAGAGAGATTTTCAAGCCCTGGGATGACACAGGTCTCCCCCAGCTGGAAGAGGGTGAATCCATGGCTGCAGGTCTCCTCCTGCTCTGTCTGAAGCTTTAGTGATGGCCTTTTCCCCATAGAAACAGACTTATGGCATTGTATCCTCCTTGGCTAAAACTACTTGCCTTTCCTGTTCCTTATGCTAAACACTCCATATACTCATGAGGCAGCCTTGGCATTTAAAAACTCCTTTGTGGATATATGAGAAGGCTAAGCTAGATCCCTTCCCTTTTTAGAATGTATATGGTGGATGTTTTTGACATTCAGGAGCATCTAATTGTTCAGCTGCATTCCAATGTCGCTACAGCCCTTGCTTTCCCCTGCAACAGATTTTCTACTTAATTTTCTCTAGTTTGCTTTAATGGGATTGCTGAATGACCAGCTCTTCAGGAATGAAAGCCCAAACTCAACAGATTGCATATTCCTTCTTTGGGAGTTTTGCTCATTCTAGCAATCCGTGAGGTGCTGATGCTACGTTATTATAGGACTTGCTTGACCAATCAAGCAAAGTTACCTAGTCAGAGAGAGGCTTAGAGTCCTTTCAGGCCTCTTTGGGGTACTTGATAAATATTTCCCAATGACAAAACATTCAGATTGTTCCACCAAAGAAGCAGCTTTAAACAGGATGTCATTTAAGAGTAGCTATGACTGTGCATATATCAGGAAGTCCCCAGTTCAAATTTTGCCTCTCCCCTTCACTCACTTATGCCAGTGTTGTTGAACCCCAGTTTCTCCCCCTTCTGATCTGCAAACCAGGGATAAATATACTGACCTACCACACAGGAGTGTTGTAAAGATTATACATGAAGCCCTTTGTGCTGTATAATTGCTAAGTACTATTATTAATCAAAATTCTCAGAATCAGCTATAAAGGCCTGATTTAAAGGAGGCATCGGGCCTGTAAGAAAAAAACAGGCTCAGGTGTTGTTCCACATGGCCAGTTAAACTGGGTCACTTTGTTTGCATTATTTACATCTCTGGGACTCATGAGCAGACAGGGACCGTGTGTGTTAACAATGCATATGAGGGCCTTTTAAAATGAGATGCCAGTTGTGTTGGATGCTGAACAGGTAAGGATTTAAAAAAACAAAAACAAAAAACACATGCTGGGATCATGTTTAAGGCAATTTAGAGGTGTTCAACTCTTTGAAAAATCACAGTGGAAAGTCATTGTGATGGAGTATGAGGCAAAGCACCGTAGTTTTGCCAAAGGTTAACACAAATAATAGTTAGTCTGCTTCAGCTTGCAGGTGTTTCTAATTAGCCTTTCTCATAGATACTATCTGTATCTCTTTCAAGGCCTGATATCAGAATGCGGTAATTAGCTAAGTGAAAAACCTATGCTCAGTTCAGTAACTAGATGGGAGGGGGTGCTAGGAGCAACATGCATCATCTCTTGGAGGGCTGCAGCGAATGAGCACTCTGATTGGATTCCACGGACCGCCTGATGCCAGAGAGCAAGAAACTATAATTGGGCCTTAGATAAGGGTGATCCTGCACTAACTTTTGATACCATGGGACAGATGCTTAAGCTTCTAGCCTGGACTCTTGCAATTTTGAATGGCGCACCAGTTAATGCCAGATACTAAAGTGTCAGAAAGAAAAAGTTAGCTTTTGTTGTGTTGTTTGCTAATTAACTTTAGAGACTGTGTTGCCTAGTAGTATTTTTAATTTTATTTGCTCAATAAACCTGTGTGCTTTTTTCTAAAGGTTTTGGTCTTCTTGTGTGGATTTAACTTCAGTGACCCACAAGTATGAGCACTGCTTACTAGTCTGGGAGGCAGTAGGTCAGAGGGACCCAAGCTTGGGTATCCTGACATGGTGTGATCAGAATGTTGAGATGAAATGCAAGACGTTTAGGCTTTGATCCTTCCCTAGCCAGGACACTTACTGCATGACCTTGGGAAAGCCAGTGTCTCTTTGCCTATTTATGATACAAAAGGAGTACAAACCAAGGGGTTCTTCTGGTAATGCAATGGCTTTTTTACTTCTGTGTTCACTGTGGAAATTGTGGGGCATGTACCCATGCCACAGCCCCTATTTTCAGGAAGGAAGTCTGAAGAACTGAGCCAAAGAGAGGTGACCAGAGATTAAATTCTAGACATACTGCGGAAATTAAAAACTAATGTCTCCAGATCCTGATGGCATACACCCAGGAGTTCTGAAGGAACTCAGATGTGAGATTGTTGATCTACTAATATAACCTATCACTAAATTCAGCTGTTGTACTAGAAGACTGGAGAGTAGCAAATGTGACACCAATTTTTAAAAAGGGATCTGGAACCAGGAAATTACAGGCCAGCCAGCCTAACATCTATCCCAGGCAAAATAGTACAAACTGTAAACAAAGACAGAATTCTTAGGTACATAGAGGGACAAAACTTGCTGAGGGAAAATCAGCATGGCTTCTGCAAAGGGAAGTCCTGCCTCATCAACCTTTTGAAGTATTTTGAGAAAGTGAACAAGCATGAAAGTAAACAACGGTGATCAGGTAGACATTATACACCTGCACTTTCAAAAGGCTTTTGAACAGGTACGTCACCAAAGATTCCTGAGTAATCTTAGCACTCATAGGATAAGAGGACAGGTTCTCCTATGGATTAAAAACTGGCTAAATGACTGCAAGCAAGAGCAGGAATCAATGGACACTTCTCACAATGGAAGGAAGGAAGTAGTGGGGTCCCACAATAATTGGTATTGGGGCAAATACTATTTAATTTATTCATCAATATTCTGAAAATGGGGTAAGTAGTGTAGTGGCCAGGTTTGCAGATGACACCAAATTATTCAGGAAGGTGAAAACCAAGGCTGACTGTGAAGGTCCAAGAGGACCTCCACAAACTAGGTGAGTGGGCAACAATGTGGCAAATGAAGTTCAGTGTTGGTAAGTGTAAAGTGATGCACACTGGGACAAAAAATCCCAACTTCAGGTATAGGCTAATGGGTTCTGAACTTGCTGAGACTGAAAAAGATCTTGGGGTCATCGTGGATAACTCAATGAAAGTGTCAACTCAGTGTGCTGCAGCAGTGAAAAAGGAAAACTCTAGGTTAGGGATTATTAGGAAAAGGTTTGAGAATAAAATGGCTGATATTCTAATGCCCCTGTATAAATCTATGGTGCGGCCTCATTTGGAATACTGTATACGGTTCTGGTCCCTGTATCACAAAAAGGATATTGCAGAGCTGGAAAAAATGCAGAGGAGGGCAACCAAGATGATTAGGAGAATGGGGCACCTTTCCTATGAGGAAACGATGCTTTTCAGTTTAGAAAAGAGACTACTGGGGGGGACATGATAGAGTTTTATGCAATTATGCATGGGATGGATAGAGTTGACAAAGAGAATTTTTTCTCCCTCTCGCAAAATACTAGAACTTGAGGGCATCCAATGAAACTGATGAGCAGTAGGATCAGGATGAACAAAAGGAAATACCACTTTACACAGAGAGTAATACAAATGTGGAATTTGCTGCTAGAAGATGTAGTGATGGTCACAGGAATAAACAGCTTAAAAAGGGGGTTAGAGATAGATTAATGGAGGACAAGTCTATCAATGGTTACTAGCCATGGTGACTGAGGGGAACCTACACTTTCAGAGGCATTAAGCCTCTGTATCCCAGCCAGGAGGCAACATCGGGGAAGGCCTCGGCCTCTATGCTCTGTTGTTGACCATCCAATGGAACTGGTTGGCCAATGTGTGAGACAGGATGCTGGACTACCTGGTTTGCCCCTTAAATAATAGCTCCTATGGGTCTTGGATTGGTTCCTTTGTTCACCAGGATGTATCACTTTTCTGCCAATGACGCTGGCTTGAAAAAAACAGAGGGATTAAAAAAATTATGTTGTCAATTAATTCTGTTCTTGGTTGCTTATAGTTCCAGTCTATTGTTCAGGGCCTTTTCTAAGCCTGCCTGGAGTAACAGATGGGCTGCAATAGATTTAGAAGGGATTAATTGCATCAAGGCATCCATCTGGTTGCATGCGTGGTTCATTGTGGTGGGACTTCCAAAAGGGCATGTTGACTGCTTTGATTGCAGGTTTTTAATTCTTTCTCTTCCTTTGGAGGAAGAGAAGTTGTCCTAGTCCTCATATACAGAAAGGGCCCCCATAAACATTTCATTTATTTATTTAAGAATTTTGTTTATTGAACCTTTCTGTCAAAAACATCCTATCAAGATGCTTAACAAATTTGTACCAATTTTTTTGAAATGTCAATCAATAAAATTTAAACAAAATATAAGAAAGTGGCAAAAACCAGCCAACCAACAGGACTGTACCAAATGCTCTATAGAAGTTTTGTGTTTACTGAAAAGAAAGAAAAGATGGAATCAAACAGGATTTCAGAGTGGGTGAATCACCAGAACAGAAGTGACTTCGATTTTTGACCCACTACATAAGAACATCAAAATTTTTGAAATGTCAATCAATAAAAGTAAAACAAAAAATAAGAAAGTGGCAAAAACCAGCCAATCAACAGAATTGTACCATATGCTCTATAGAAGTTTTGTGTTTACTGAAAAGAAAGAAAAGATGGAATCAAACAGGATTTCAGAGTGGGTGAATCACCAGAACAGAAGTGACTTCGATTTTTGACCCACTACATAAGAACATAAGAGAAGCCAATGTTGGATCAGGCCAATGCCCATCCAGTCCAACACTGGGTGCGTTCACACAGGGCATTTATGCCGGTATAGATGCCGGTTGGAATCAGTTTACTTACGGTCGATCACACAGCGAACATCTGCTTTCCGTCCCTAATAATTGCAAACAGCCTTTAACCGTTGTATTCTGCTACTAGGTCCCCAAGTGGTGGTATCCTGAGTGCACCGGTTCCAGCTGCAGTATCCCCGTCTCATCGCTCTCTGCCGGTGTAGAGCCACTTCCGTTCGGAAGCCTGAGGCTTCCACTTTTCGGCCGCCATTTTTTTTTTTTAGTATGCAA
>NW_015161071.1:11305-11550 GCF_001447785.1 Gekko japonicus
GTTAAAAAAAGGTGCCTACTGTAAGGCTTTAGACGAGTCCGGGACCTCACGGAGACCAGTTTCAGAGTAAAACTTTAAAGGGACGTCTTCGCTTCAAGGCATGCTTTCTGGGTTGGGTTGTTCCACGCCGCCGCAAAGATCTTCATTATAAGGAAGCCTGTCTATGTGCATGTGCAAACTGTGTAAAAAAAAAATTAAAAACTGCCGACACACTCTACTGAGTGCCTGAAGTGTGGACGGGCATA
>NW_015161072.1:0-2179 GCF_001447785.1 Gekko japonicus
ACAGGTGAGCATCTCTGTGAAATGGCTTTTGTGTTCTAATTTTTCTGCAGCTGAAAGGTCACAGTGATCAAGATCACCCATTGAGACCAGGGGTTAGCTGGAGTTTGAACCCAAATATACCCTAGCTGAAATCACTCTACTGAGTAAGTAGCTCCAACTGGAGTTAATTAATACATGCATGTTGGTGTGATAGAGTCCCTGAATTAATAAGGGAAATATTCTGCTGTAGAATTCCTGTAAGTCTATTTAGTAGATTTATACTTAAGGGACACATTTATCATGCCAAGGAAGAGTTATAGTTATGTAACCTTTTTAGTGAGTCTCATCCTTTATAAGAATGTCACATTTAATTCTTTTGAGACCTTTTTGCAGATTACAAAGATGCGTCCATGAAGGCATTTCCTTGCAGGAATTTGTAGGAACTTTGCATGTAACTCATGACCTGTGACCATATACGAGTTTTGTTGTTGCTGCACGTTCATGTGGTATTAATGTTTTAGGAAGCTGCAGCTATTATTTTCTAGCACATAGGTACACAGTAAAAATATCTTCATATACAATAGACATGGGTGAACGTACTCCTTTTCATATATTTTTGCTACATGGAGGTGTCTTCCAAAGAGGCATTTTACAATGTGTAGAAGCGCTCTTAGACAAATTTAGTGACTTTCCTTTGGGGATAGGGCCTTCCATCAATTTTATGCTGGATAAGAACACTTTCATAAATAGTGGCAAAGGCTCTGTCCATTTGTCAGCCATCACTGATACTAGCAGCAGTTGAATAAGTTCTGGCTGAGTTCGTTTCTCCTTTGTTACAGGTACTTAAAGTTTGGGCATGCCCAGAGGTCTGAGTCAAAGCACTCTTGTCCTTTGGCTCTTATCCTGGACAAATCAAGAGCTTGAAGGAAGGTCTGTTAGCACACATGCACACCCTTGGTGTGTGGGGGAGAGAGAGACTTGCTCTGAATTTGGAAGGCTCCCCCTGTTCCTGTTTTGTTTCTACTGCATTTGGATCACCATTGGAGGAAAAGGTGGAATATAAATATATAAATAAATAAATCCAACACTCTTCTATGGAAAGTCAAATTCATATCACAACACAGGTAGATTTTCCCCGTTATTTTTTCCATGATAAATCAAGGTTTTCACTGCAAACCTTCCAAATCAAGGCTGTCTAAACTGAACTGCTATAGGATGCCTACCAGTGGAAATTAAATGAACTTTTGCTAATGCACCACTAATGACATTATTAAATATCCATTCACTGCGGGAAGTACTTTGTGTTCAGGAACACCAAGTGCTCGAGGGTGACAGGATGGATTTGATGTTATTAGCATGAGTTGCCATGGGATAACTGCTTTTATTTATAGCAAGTTGATTGTGTGTATCTTTGACATTGCAGTGGGGACTGAATTGCCGTTGGATTATGCACTGGACCTTGCAACATATTTAGAATATGGCATGATGAACATTAATATTAATCTCAGTTGTAAAGAAGTTCCCCCTCAGGGATGATGACATCCCACTAATTGAGCAATTTCCTAGCTGGCAGCTCATGTGGATTATGTAGGAGTGATAGGATGCTGAAACAAAGCAACATAACTGCATACACTGGAAATTCTGCCTAGTCTGTTAATGCAGAAGTGCCTCTGAGAGTCTGCGGTGCTAATTTGCCTATCCTCTCAATGGCATATCAGTCTGCAGAATACAGATGTGTGCCAGCTGCTTATTGGAAAGTGATAGGGGAGCTGTACATCTGCTGATGTGCAAACGATGATCAGTGAATTATATGATGAAACCCTGCTGGATAAATCGCTTGATTTTTTTTTTGCCTGCAAGTGCTACGGAATTATATTTCTCTGGCAAAAGAATAATGAATCTGGCATCTGGGCTCTTGTGAATCATTTGAAAGCAAACGATGATCAGTGAATTATATGATGAAACCCTGCTGGATAAATCGCTTGATATTTTTTTTTTTGCCTGCAAGTGCTACGGAATTATATTTCTCTGGCAAAAGAATAATGAATCTGGCATCTGGGCTCTTGTGAATCATTTGAACTTGAACATCATCTGGATATACTGCAGAAACAGAGGCAAAGCCCTTTGCACTGCAGAGTAATTTTCTGAGAGGTAAGATTTAGAGAACAGTTTCATGAAATAAATACAAAACCAGGGAGGG
>NW_015161072.1:6906-10845 GCF_001447785.1 Gekko japonicus
GCTGCTTTAATAGTACTTTTCACCAGAAAGGAGTTGTGTAAGACTGTAAGGGGGGAGGGCTTCTTTCCTCTTCCTTACCTTCAGAATAAAGGCCAAGTGCCTCATTTTTTTCTTGCCTTTATGATTGTGCTGTGAAGATGGCAGATTTTTTGGAGCACACCAAGAATGGCATTTTGTACTTTGAAATTCCAAATGGCAGATTTTTGAAGCACTCCAAGAATGGCATTTTGTACTTTGAAATTCCACATGGGTAGCGGTGTTATCAGGAGCGATAGCATAAAGCAGGAGTCCAGTGGCACCATAACAGTTGACCAAATTTATTCCAACATAAGCTTTAGTGAGTCAGAACTCTAATGAAGGAAGTTCTGCCTAACAAAAGCCCATGCTGGAATTGATTTCAAGGAAGTCTTGAAGGTGCCACTTGACTCCTGCTTTCTTTTTGTACTTGGAAATGCTTCCTACTAATGCTGTATAGATCCTGTACACATTGCCTTGGGAGTAAGTCAAATAACTCAGTGGGACTTAATTCTGAGTCAATTTCTATAGGATTGTGCTATAAAATAGAGTTGCCAACCTCCAGGAACTACAACGGACTTCTAGATTACAGAGCTCAGTTATCTTGGAGGAAATGGCAGTTTCGGGGTGGAGAGATGCTCTGTAGCATCACATCTCTGCTGAGTTGTCTTCACTCTCCAAACTCTGCTCTCTTTAGACACCATGCCCAAATCATTTGGAATTCCCTGAGCCAACTTTGGCAGTCCTAGCTGTAAGTCATTAGCGTGCCTCAGGCCTTACACACAACAGCTTTTCAGAGTCCTAGAATTATCACTGCAGCTTAGTTTGGTGGGTTTTTGACACTTCAGATAGAAGGGCGGGGAGAAATGCTTGCCAACACAACTGGCAGTACTGCAGGGATTGTTATATAGTGGCCCCATTGATTGGACTGAATATTATGGCAACATCAAGACCTAGCAATGCACAGCTCTGTCCTATGCCTGGACCCATTTTAATAAGATTTCTTAACTTGATTGTGGTGTACGTGTGAAAGCCTCCCTCCTATCTTCCTGAGCACACATGTGGGTGTGGCATTGTAAAAATACCGTGTGGGCAGTGGAGGGAATAGCACAAACCTACCTCTTTCGCAGCTGGCCTATCCCTTTCAAGAGCCGTTTCTCTCTTTTTCTTTAAAATGTTCTTTGAAAACAGTGCAGTACGCTATGGTTAAGAACTTTTGGGGGGAGTTTATCCTATGTGTGAGTGAAATTTCTGTACCAATTTTTTTTTTTTGCATCCTTCATTCACTGTCACTAGTCCACTAAGTTGTGTGGGGAAATAGCTACAATTGGGAAGCAAGGCTCCCACCCACCCACCACAATGACATTTGTACAGCTACTGTTGCTGGATCAGGGCTGGTATGGTGGTCATACTCATAGAGGAGCCATGGTCAATGCTCTCCAGGAGTGAATTGCTATGAACAAATGGTAGAGACATTGGATTTGCACAGCTGATCTTGCAAACCCAGTGACCACCATGTATGAGTATGCATAGTGCACATTTTTGTAGTAATACACACAGCCAAGCAACCTTGTGGTAGAAAACTCCACAGTGAAGTGGGTCAGTCAGCTGTACAGCATGCCCGTCTTACAGCTCAAGTAAGTAGCTGCTACTAACAAGTAGACAAAAACTCTCTGTTTATGTCTTTCTTTTCTCCCCAGTGACTTACAACATAATTCCTTCCTCCATTTTATCCTCCAATGGGATAGGTAGGTGGAGAAAGTAGCTGTCCCAAGGTCTCCAAGAGAGCTTTCATGGCAGAGTGGGAATTTGAACATGGGTTTCCCAGATCCTAGTCTATACATTTCTCACCACTCACCTATTGATTTTCAGGAAGGGGAGAGAGATTCCTTGCCTTGGACAGGGGTCCGACTAGAAAAAAGAGTATTGTGGGAGAATATGTGGAGAGGGGAGCAGAAAGCAAGACCTAGCAGTAGAGTGAGTGAAGAGACTGGAAACTGCAGACTGTATCCTTGGGGAGGGATCTTGGGATGGTTATGTTTGCACTGGGAGGACAGTGGTATCCTGGGGAGTAAGCACCTGTTTAGGAAGTGAAACTGAGAGTTGTGCAGTTGTCAGGACATGATGGTGCATCAATAGTTCTCCCCAGAGGAAGACATGGTGCCATTTTTCATGGCTAATGCGCTAAGCCAAATAAATCAGAAGTCCGGTGGCATTTTAAGGATTATCAACATTTATTCAAGCATACTCTTTGTATCATCTGTTCACCACCACAGCCTTTTTGGTGGTGTGAATATAAAAGCATTAGTCTACTTCAACACTTCTGATGAAGTGAGCTTCACGACAGCTACCCATCTGGTGCTAAGCCAGTTTTTCTTTCAAGATGTCGTCTTCAGTGTTTTGCCTAAACTCTTTTCCTTGGGAACTGTGTTTCTAGAAACTAGATGCAAGGAGAGATTAAAAGGGGCAAGAGAAAACACACCTAGAAATATTTGCTCTCTGTAGAATGGGTCCGTAGCTTCAAATATGAAATAGGAAAGTGAAAAGAGTGCAAAGAAATCTTGGGAAGTGTTTGAAAGTTGAGACCTGCGGGGGGTTTTCCTGTGACTGTTTCAAGGTCTGTTGCCATGGAGTCATAAGCACCTTTGGAGTGATTATGTAGCTTTGTTGCAAAATATGTTAAATACTTTTCCAATCCATGTTTTAAGCTTTTCCTGTGACTGTTTCAAGGTCTGTTGCCATGGAGTCATAAGCACCTTTGGAGTGATTATGTAGCTTTGTTGCAAAATATGTTAAATACTTTTCCAATCCATGTTTTAAGACAATGAAAACTGGACTCCAAGGGTCAGTATGAAGCAACAGGCCACAAGAGGGAGTGCTCTTCTAACAGAATATTCGAATTAGCAGATGTTTACCCTGCAGTCTGCTGCAGTCTGAAAATACAAGGATGAACCAAAGTAGGCCCTTTTATTTCTTTTGGGCAACTCTGCTAAGATTCTGCTTGACAGGGCTGGAAAAAGAGGAAGTGGATTTACTAGGCTAAAAGGTAAGCATATAATCTCTATTAGTATTCATTACTTTTGTAGCTGAGCTACCAACTTAGCCATATACATATTCAACTCGGGCCTACTCTTTAGGCAGGAAGTGTCGATGTAAAATTCATAACTCTTTGATTCTTATATATTTTATTAATTATGTATCTGAAAACAAGATGCCCCAAGGTGCCCTTTTATGCATTAAATTTCACTTGCAGCAATTGAGTATTCGATCCCTGAAATCTCTTGAATTCTCTTCTTATTTTGATAGCTTTTTTAGAATGGGAAAAGTTGCTGTATCTGCTGGAACGGCTAGCAGGTTGTTGCCAAGCAAAACGTAATCTGAAGCAATCTCGAAACAGTGTAGTGGAAACCGATTCCTTTCTTAGCTTCCTAATGATGAAAATTACACCTTTACTGTGTTTTACTGAGATACGCTTCAGTAACCGAGAACTTGTCATGGTCCAGGGTGTTTGGCAAGCTCTCCTTCCCTTTGTCAGGAATGCTCTGCAACTGATGATTCTTGGCCTTGTTAACCAACCGTACTTCATTTATAACCAAATCCCAGATTTCCATTCTATCCTTGAGAGGCCAACAATTTACTGTAGACAAAAACATTTGAGACTTGAATAACAATAGTGAGCTGCTGTAGTGGGTAAGCCAGGAAGAATTGGCTTTGGTGAGCCTCTGTTCCTCCTGCTCCCTGCCTTGAGCAATACTAGCCTGTCTTTTGAGGCTGTTGCAAGAATCACTGATATAATGTGTATAAAGTATCTTGAATGTAATAATTCCATAGGTACTCGTTATAAGAAGATGAACTTTACTGCCACTGGTGTTAGCTGCTGTTTTGTAAAGGCTGAAAAACAGTTGTTGTTCAGTCGCACAGTCG
>NW_015161073.1:0-1131 GCF_001447785.1 Gekko japonicus
ATCTGAAGCCCTCTGTGCTGGACAGGCTTGTGCATGATACTGACGTATCCACCTGAGGAGAAAACATGCCCGAGTGCCATGCTAGGCGGAGTTTGCAGAGAACACATGAAGTCATAAAGCTGCCTTATATTTCCTGATGGTACTTGGGGTTTGGGCCACTGCACGACACTGTGTGACTGGATGGGCCACTGGCCCGATCCAACATGGCTTCTCTTGTGTTCTCTTATGTTCTTATACCGAATTAGACTGCCGGTCCATCAAGGCCAGCCTGGTCTATTCAGACTGGCAGCGGCTCTCCAGGGTGTCAGGCAGAGGAGGGTCTTTCACATCACCTCCCACTGGATCCTTTCAACTGGAGATGCCACACACTACAGCCTCGGTCCATTAGTTTACGCTGACTGCATTGTGCCGGGCGGAATGACAGCAGGGGATACTCAAGATATGGGTTTAGCCCTAAATTTTAGCCAGCTGTTATACCTCCTCATCTTGCTGGATTTTTTTTCTCTCAAAAAGAAAAAAACCCAACAGCCGGCCTTAGGAAAAGAAACTTATCCTTGGAGTCCTGGCCCTTGGTTTCGACATCTAGCCTACGCTGCCCTTATTTCAGAAAGAGCTTGAGCAGAAGGATTGTTAGATCTCTGGGCATATTTTTAAAAAGTTGTTGTTCTTCAGTCGCACAGTCAAGTCCGACTCTTCGCGACCCCATGGACCAGCTCTTGCCAGGCCCTCCTGTCTTCCGCCGTCCTCTGAAGTTTACTCAGTTTCATGTTCGTTGCATCGATGACACTGTCTAACCATCTCATCCTCTGCCGTCCCCGTCTTCTTTGACCTTCAATCTTTCCCAGCATCAGGATCTTCTCCAGGGAGTGCTCCATCGTAAATAATTAAGTGATCGCTACCAGCACTTTATAACTTACAACTTGACTTGTTTTAGATGATTTTATGTAGATTTTAATTGTATTTATGTATTAACTTGTGTATTGATTGATGCGAGCCGCCCTGAGCCTGCTTGCGGGGAGGGCGGGGTACAAATTAAACCAATAAATACATAAATCTCAAGACAGTTCTTTGTCAACAGCAGCGGGTCACATAACAGACGCTCGATCACGGGACCGACTCCTGCTGGGAGCC
>NW_015161073.1:5094-5226 GCF_001447785.1 Gekko japonicus
ACACTACTTTATATGAGATTTTCCCATGAAATCCTGCTAGGGCAGATTTCTGCAGTTAAATCTTGGTCCTCCCTCCGTTCTGACTGCTCTTCGGATCAAGATCCAATCGACAGAAGAACAGATAAAGAACCC
>NW_015161073.1:5663-8248 GCF_001447785.1 Gekko japonicus
AAACTCCTTTCCCTTCCCCTCCCCACAACAGACACCCTGTGAGGTGGGTGGGGCTGAGAGAGCTCTTGACAGAAACTGCTCTTTTTCAAGGACAGCTCTTATCAGAACTATGGCTTGCCCAAGGTCATCCAGCCAGGTGCAAGTGGAGGAGTGGGGAATCAAACCCGGTTCTCCCAGATTAGAGTCCGCACACTTCACCACTACACCAAGAAGAAGAGATTGGATTTATACTCCGCCCTTCACTTGGAGTCTCAGAATGGCTTACAAACTCCTTTCCCTTCCCCTCCCCACAACAGACACCCTGTGAGGTGGGTGGGGCTGAGAGAGCTCTGACACAAACTGCTCTTTTTCAAGGACAGCTGTGCCAGAGCTTGTGACTGACCCAAGGTCACATCAACAGGTGCAAGTGGAGGAGTGGGGAATCAAACCCGGTTCTCCCAGATCAGAGTAGTCCACGCACTTAACCACTACACCGAACTGGCTCTCTTGTTGGGCCAGGCCACGTGTCATAAAATGTAATGCCAAGTAGCAGAGATATAAACTTTATAAAGGACACAAAGGGTTGTTTTTTTACTCAAAATAGAAACATGCTTAAAACATCAGAACTATTGCAATATTTTGTTTATTTAACAGTGTCTGATAAATGACACCTCTTGCTCTGAATTATTGCATCAAAATGTCTGTGCTGTTGCAATCTTGAGTATGCTGTTCATCTGTGTGTATCTGTAAGCTGCAAACCTGTGATGACACAGCAGCAGCAGAACTGGAAGAAGAAACAGAAGACAGCCCAGTTCCACTGCGGGACTGACAGATGCCCTCTGGAGGCCTAATCCGGTCCCCAGGCCGCATGTTTGACACCAGTGGTCTACTTCTTCTGCTTTTTTTCTATAAACCTAGGGGCCTTTGCCCTGGATAGCCCAGGCTACTCTGGTCTTGTTGGAAGTTCAGGATTGCTATGCAGAGGCAGGCGACGGTAAATCACTTCTGAACATCTCTTGCCTGGAAAACTCCACGGGGTTGCTGTAAGTCAGCTGCGACTTGCCCCAGCAGCATCAACCCTCCTTGTCGAGTGTGGGAGATTTTGGAGGAGGGAGAGCCACCGCTGCTTGAGTCAGATAGGAGGGAGAGGGCAGGGGCTGCCCCTGCTGCCGCTCCCCACAGAGCATTGGGGAGAGGACAGATGAGCAACCGGTGGGCAAAGAGGTGGGGCATGTGGCCGGCAGACTGGAGGAGGGGTGGGTGGGAAAGATCCCCCCTCTCCCTGTCAGTTTGCATGTGGGGGGAAGAACAGGACTCTCAGCCGCCCATGTAGCATAAGCTAGGTCTGCAGATGTGGTGGAACTAAGGGCAGCTGAGGGCAGAAAAGCAAAAGGAGGGAAGGATGCTATCCCCTCCCGGTAATTCCCACAGGCAGGGGTCATTTCCTGTGGGAGCGCACAGGAGCGGAGCTCCAGCAGTAAGGAGCCCAGGGGGCGGGCACATGCAACAAGCCCCACCCCCTGCTCCCAGCAGCCCTCAGTCAGGCCACAAGGAGCAAGAAGCAGCCAGGTAAGTTGCAGAGCCCCCCCCCGGCCTGCCTTCAGGTACAAGCTCTCCCTCCTCTATGAGGACAGGGCCTGCAAGACGGAGCTCTTCCACCAGGCTTTTGGAGCTGCCGCCACCGCTAAACAACGCCGTTAACAACAAACAACTGATAGCTGAAGGTGAGAGAGCCCTTGTCTCCCAGAACTTTTAATGACAGCTGGTGTCAGTCACCAGAAGGATAACTATAAGAAGATCGAGGAACCAACGATAAGAAGACTGGATTGTGTCATCACAGCCATCGGGGAATTATTGTTACTAGCACTTTATTGAGCTGTATAGTTAAATGATTTTAGAATTGTTTTAATTTAAATTAGTCACGTTTTATTGTAAATCATGTATTGATTTTATGTAAGCCGCCCTGAGCCAGCTTTGGCTGGGAGGGCGGGATAAAAATCCAATAAATAAAAATAAAATTGTAAAAGCCCTCTAAGAGACAGCCTTCGACACCTCCTAGGACCGAAGTGAAGGGGACGACAACTGAGTAGTTTCATGACCAAGGGAAATGCTACGTACTCCTTCGGAAGCCTTTGGACTGGGAAGGGGGCTGGAAGGCTCCTGTCGGAAGCCCATATGTGCTCATGCGCTGGACGAGGCTAGCGACGTTTCCATGCCTCTCTCTCTTGACTGGCAAGCCATCATCTTTAGCTTCTGGCTCCTTCTTCACTTCCTGAAAGAGAACATTTTAAAAAAAAATTAAATTCCTCTTGCGCTACAAAATTGGTGTGCTTAACTGGGGAACGGGACAAATCACGGGGGGGGGGGGGGAATCCTCGACCCAATCCAGAACTAAAGTTTATATATGTCTGTGAAACTAAACGATGTTGTACACTGCTCCGAGCCTCTGGGGGGAGGGTGGTATAGAAATACAAAGCTAGATAAATAAATAAAAGGGATTAAAAGTGCAAACAGGAGAAATTGGCACTCCAAATTGGGTCTCAAAGAATACAGGCCGTTCAGGCAACTGATGTGGTATGAACTGGATATGGACGATGTACACAACT